>NC_060208.1:162632500-162917500 GCF_021130785.1 Homalodisca vitripennis
TACCAAGATTGTCTAAATTAGTTGTATAGAATTTAACTCATGAGGCAAGAATCAAAAGAACACCATCCAGTATGATGATTCAGTAATTATGCAAACAGCTGAATCATCATATTTTTTTCAAAGAAATTCATGAAATCAATTGCAGATCAAATTCCAGTAAGTATCAAAGTGATTTAAAGAAAATTATTTACCCTTGTATGCACAATTATCTGCTGTGATTTTTAAATTTTGGTTGTTTCTAGAAATGCAAAACATTAATATAACAACAATTAAACCTTAGGTTTGCATATAAGTATTTTTCAACATAACCTACTAATCTTGTAACACTCAACATTATGCTTCTACCTACTATAAACAGTATTAATACTTTTACTTTATGATATTGTCAGTTTTCACCAATAAGATGTTAATTATTTAATAGAAGGGTCAATCCACAATGATTTCTCTATTTTTTAAATGCCTGGCTTTTTCTAATTTCATAGTTCAGGTAACACTTTCCTTCAATAATCACCCCTAGACAGCTCTTGAAATAGATGAACTTAGTTTTATACAGAGTTGTTTAGATGGGGTTTAGGAGGTAGATAACACATATGAGGGTGTAGGAAGAGATATTAATTATACTCATTAACAACCTATTACCATTTAAAGTTAAATGTTTAGATGTAAATGTGAATATAGTATTTTACAACGTAACAGCTGAATGCTGTAGTTGACTGCTGGGAAGACTGGTTAAAGATATCAAAAATTAAAACTGTTTTTCTGCAAACTAACAACTGTCTGTGTTGTTTTCCAGACTGGACTTTGCGGGTGTGCTGAAGGATGCCGACTCTGAGGAGCAGCATCACCACATGACAATTACATCGTCACGGCCCCAGCGCCAGTGCGCTCGATTCGCCTTCAGCTATGTGGAGCGTGATGATGATGAAGAGAGCATCATAATGTAAACATAAATATGACTCAATCGATCCATTCAAGTTTTGAGAATTGATCTAAAACATTAATTGTGTCCATACTGTGAAGATTATCTTTGTATAATAAGTATCTTTGAATAGTTCAAGTGAAAGAAAAACCTTGTTTTTATGTTACAACTCTTGTAGTTTTGGTATTTATATGTTATCCATTGTACTTAGTTATTTTACATCTTGAGTGCCTTAGTACTAACAACTGACATTCCGAATAATTGGAAATGAGTAGAACAGTGTGTTAGGACTGTTTGTACAATGGAAGTTAAAAGTTGGTTTTATTCTCCAACAAAAAACAGTTGATTGTATTTTATTTTGAATTTAAAATACGAATACAATCTTTAATGCACATTAAAGTAATGTACTATATTTTTCTATAAAATGAGTAGAAACAAAGAAGGAATAAGGACATTTTTCTGTTAATATTGATTTTGAATTTAATGTTTACAATAGATATTTAAAAATAAAAAAAACAAATATCTACACGTTGCTAATAAAATTTGGTAAGTTTAAGTGTATGAAAAGAATTATGATATTCAGCCTACTTCATTGAGTACTTATATAGGGCATACCTAGCTGCTTACTTAACCTCCTTAGTTCTACAGTTGACACACAGTGAGAGGTCTAGTAGCACAACACACTGAACACTGAGCTGATGAGGTTAAAAAGGTCAGAAAAGTTACCTTTTACAGAGTAATTAGAATTTCATGTTTATATGAATATTAACAGTTTTATTGGTAGAAAACACCAACAATTTTCTACTACATATCCATTTTTTAGCTTATAAACATTTAATAGTAATTGTAATTCTACTTAATATTAACAGAAAAATCACATTCTAAACTGTAATTCATGGCTTTCTCAATAATTGTCAACTATTTTAATTTACTTAGTGTAGATTTTGTTGATTCCATTCAACAATAAATAACTAGAACTTTAAGGTTTTTTACAATGTTTGTGAAATGTATTAAAATAAGTTACTTGTTTTGTTGTAATAAATTGTAAATAATAATTTTAATATAAACATATTTTTATTGAAATTGTTTATATAGACTTATTTATCCCCAGTATTGTGTACTATGTATGATTTATGAGAATATTAATATATTTGTTTGAAGATTTCTGCCTTTTTGGAGTGGTTATACTTGGCATATATGGTTTTATTATTATTAATCTTTATCAAGTGAAGGACGTGTGTAGAAATCATGCAGTGTGTAAAACTAACAATAACTGTAGAAGCAAATTAAAAATTAACCCTTGTAGCTCAAGTTGAATGTATGTAATTGTCCTCTCAGCTCAGAGTGCCACTATGGGTGCCCATAAGTGTTCTATCTTATAGGTAGGAGTTTTATGACCATGTCCTGTACCATCTTGTCCAGGCCACTCATAATCACCCAACCTTGCCGTTTTGTCCGTTCAGCTCATCAGGCCACTATATGTGGCCCACGGTATTGCACAGTTATAACAATCAATCTTTATCCAGTTGTGGCTGGAAAGTGCTGCAATCTCTCACCCAAATAAGTAACTGAATGAATATTTCTCTATTTGCATTATATATCATAGTAATCGTCATTTTGAATTGTTTATATCTGTGTCACCATAGCTGCTATAGAGTATCCTATCAATTTATTAAAATACTAGTGCCTTTAGTGGAGATGAACCTCAAAATATGGAAATGAGTATATTCTGTTGATACTAGAAACCTACTTGAGATTTATAGTATTTTTATCCTGTAAACAAAAATACTTTTAAGTACTTACAAATGACTTTTGGTTTGTTTAAAAACAAATGAAAAGTAACCAATTGATAAAGTTTCAAACTTGAAGCTAATAAACCTTGCATATTTTTTGAAAATTTTATTTTAATGTCATAATTTTTTAAAGAGCTGAAGGTCAAATACTACTATTTAATTACGAGTAGAAGTGATGTACATGGTTACGCAAGCGCCAAGTTGTGATGCAGATTCTAGCCAGGCCACTAGCTATGGTACAGCAAGCTAAGAAGAACTATCTGTATTCTACCTAAGTTGAGTGATAGATAAGTATGGACAACACTTAATGGCCTGTCTAGTGCAAAGGGTTAAGAAATCTTAATGTGCAACAAACACCTCACACTACTGTAGTACTGTAATCACCTCAACTTGTGTTTAGCACTGTAATCTAGTATTAGAAGTGATGTACATGGTTACACAAGCGCCAAGTTGTGATGCAGATTCTAGCCAGGCCACTAGCTATGGTACAGCAAGCTAAGAAGAACTATCTGTATTCTACCTAAGTTGAGTGATAGATAAGTATGGACAACACTTAATGGCCTGTCTAGTGCAAAGGGTTAAGAAATCTTAATGTGCAACAAACACCTCACACTACTGTAGTACTGTAATCACCTCAACTTGCGTTTAGCACTGTAATCTAGTATTAGAAGTGATGTACATGGTTACACAAGCGCCAAGTTGTGATGCAGATTCTAGCCAGGCCACTAGCTATGGTACAGCAAGCTAAGAAGAACTATCTGTATTCTACCTAAGTTGAGTGATAGATAAGTATGGACAACACTTAATGGCCTGTCTAGTGCAAAGGGTTAAGAAATCTTAATGTGCAACAAACACCTCACACTACTGTAGTACTGTAATCACCTCAACTTGTGTTTAGCACTGTAATCTAGTATTAGAAGTGATGTACATGGTTACGCTAGCGCCAAGTTGTGATGCAGATTCTAGCCAGGCCACTAGCTATGGTACAGCAAGCTAAGAAGAACTATCTGTATTCTACCTAAGTTGAGTGATAGATAAGTATGGACAACACTTAATGGCCTGTCTAGTGCAAAGGGTTAAGAAATCTTAATGTGCAACAAACACCTCACACTACTCTAGTACTGTAATCACCTCAACTTGTGTTTAGCACTGTAATCTAGTATTAGAAGTGATGTACATGGTTACGCAAGCGCCAAGTTGTGATGCAGATTCTAGCCAGGCCACTAGCTATGGTACAGCAAGCTAAGAAGAACTATCTGTATTCTACCTAAGTTGAGTGATAGATAAGTATGGACAACACTTAATGGCCTGTCTAGTGCAAAGGGTTAAGAAATCTTAATGTGCAACAAACACCTCACACTACTCTAGTACTGCAATCACCTCAACTTGTGTTTAGCACTGTAATCTAGTATTAGAAGTGATGTACATGGTTACGCAAGCGCCAAGTTGTGATGCAGATTCTAGCCAGGCCACTAGCTATGGTACAGCAAGCTAAGAAGAACTATCTGTATTCTACCTAAGTTGAGTGATAGATAAGTATGGACAACACTTAATGGCCTGTCTAGTGCAAAGGGTTAAGAAATCTTAATGTGCAACAAACACCTCACACTACTGTAGTACTGTAATCACCTCAACTTGTGTTTAGCACTGTAATCTAGTATTAGAAGATTTAGAATGAGAAAGTTTGACAGGGGCATTTACACATTGTTTATCTTCATACCGGTATTATTGAATTTTGTTTCTACTAGAGAAACGTACTTGTCCCGGTTGACTAGAATAAGGGAATTCAAGAGGGCTTGTCGATTAGCCTTTACAATCAGACTAATGGCTAAATGTTAAAGTGTATATTAAACACAGTTTCCCTGTTCACAGAGGTTTACCTTTGATAATCCATCATTTATTAAAAGAAAGGTTTTCATAATTTGAAATTGACAACCTTTTCCAAAAATCGGTTAAGATAGCAGTAGGACTACACAGACACTCACACCATACATCTCACAAACAGTCTTAACTCTATGTTCGGTATCTTAAAAATAATAATGTGCATAGAACCATAAATTAAGTTGTTAGCAAGACCTTAGACCCTTTGTGAATGCTACATTCACTTTGATGGTGACCATCTTTTTATTTACCAGATTCTATCATGTCTAAAACATAACGTTCTCAGTAAATAGGACATGTTATGCCCACTTCACATTATGTCAACCATAGAGAGGGTGGAGATGAGTGTCTGTGGATCTAATAAAGTACCCAGAGAGCACAAATATTCCATTTATTTGTGTGTTTATTTTAACATCTATGTTAAGAAGAAGAGAAACAAACTATCTGTGAATGGCTGTCTTTTCTGCTCAGTTGTCTTTTTAAGCTCGGGTATCGCGCATTGTATTCAAACTAATTGTTCAACATTTTAAAACTCCACATTATTTGTGATTTTATACCAGTTTTTCTAAAAATAAGCATAAAAGTTATTGTTCCTAAACCAAAGACTGCAATAATAAACCAGAATATCAATTGCTAACAACATTTATTAATAGAACTTAGAAACAACACACACTATAAAAGATTGCCATTGTAAGATCTGCCAACATACGCTCAGTTGACCAACAATGCTCAGCTGTTTATGCATCTATCTTGATTCGTTCTAGAACAGGGATTACTGATTACATATCAAAACATTAAGTTTTGGGATGTTATCCAAATAATAATGTACCTATGTCAATATCCCCCCTATAACACCCAAACTTAGTGAATGAATACACACAATATAATAATACATTAAATAATTACAGTATTTAACTCAAGTCTATTTATATTTAGTTCACTTCATCCTTGGTCAGAGACTGTATCTAGGAGATTTTACATCAGACTTTCCATCTTCCTCTTCACCATCCATGTTGCTGACTGAGTGGGAAGGCTTTTTCTACAGATTTCAAATCGCTTGCATGGGATCCTTGATTGGTGGAGTCACTTCTGACATGTATTACGTCGTAAGACCAAGTTACCAGGGTTGGAAGGTATATTCCTCAGCAATATAATCCTGTACTACATGTACACCTCTAGCTCATGCTTGTTCTTGTCTCCGTTGATATTCTTCCTGCTTGGCTCTCTGCCAATCCACTACGTTAACGTCTTCATCCTTATTTTGTGTGTTAATTCTCCAATCAACAGCTTGGCAGAGTTGACACCCAAGGAACAGCTTGGCAGGAGAGTAACCAGTTATGTGATTTACTTATTGGCGGAGAGCGAACAGTGACTGGGAAAGTTATTGTGTCCCAGGTTTTATGTTCTTTGTCTATTAGAAGAATTCACAATTAATTCTTAAGTTCTAGATTTCTTCATTCAGTTGGATTCACCTGAGGATGATAGATAGGAGGTGGTCCAGTGTTTTACCTTCCATTCTCCAAGTGTTTTCTGCCATAACCTGGAATTGAATTGGGGTACCATTATCTGTTAACAGGTAATCAAGGATACTTGTAAGGACTGAAGATCTTTGCTTTCAAAATTGACAGAATTCAAGCTGTTGTTGCTTCTGGGATAGCAAAAACTTCTACCTAACGGCTGAACAAATCAGTTATCACCAGAAAATATTTCCCCTCGTGAACTCCTTGGATATGATCCCACAAGCTTGAGTGCGACTACTTGCCAAGGTTGATAACATTGTCTCGCTTGCAATGATTAGTTAGCTTTCTGGTTACTGGGTTTTGTGTAGTTACATACTAGACATGTTTTGGATATAGTTTAGCTATGTCTTGACTCATATGGACCCAGAAAAAACGTCACCTATCTCCATAACTCCTGAATGACAAGCTTCTACAATTCATCAAAATATTTTTGAATTAATTCTTTAGTGCAACATTTTGGAATTACTGAACAGAAGTGTTTAGACGAGACGAATATTTTAAAATTTCGTTATCTACTCTATAACACATTTGAAAGTGTTTTGGAACTCCTTCAATATTTGTTGTTCTTTTAGCCATTCCATACCTTCATTTGTATACAGCCTTGATCATTCTCTTGACATGTTCTTATTTTATTCATGTATGATCCATCAAGAAATCGTTATCCAGACAACAGGAACGCTAAACATGTCAATTTCGACTTATTACCTTGAACACTATAAAACCATTGAAGGGGAGAGTTATCAGTGTAAAACTTGAACTTCCTACCATCAAAATATCCTTGATATTTCCCAGCTCAAATCACAGGTAAGGCTTCCTTTTCGGCTGTACAGTAGCGGTTTTCTGCTGGTTGAATTTTGGGGTTGGACTATTATATTATATATTTTCCACCATCAATCCCTTTCTGAAACAAAACTGCTCCTAATCAGATATTGTTTGTATCAGATTGAAGGCAAAGTTTTCTGTTTGGATCAATATAGGCCTAATCGTCGTGGTACCTGACAGATTACCTCCTTTATAGATTTAAGACTTCTCTTCTTTTTGTGACCTCTTAAATGGTTGATCTTATTGTAACAAGTTGGTTAAAGGATCGGCTTTAGACTCTAGAGTGTGGAACAAAACTGCTATAACAACTAGAGTCCATGAAATTGTTTAGTTTGCTGTTTTGTCTTTCGGCCTCCTTGATTGCTTTACTTTTCTCCAGCTGTCTGTCTAAACCTTCTGGTGTTAAAACATGTCCTTGAAACTTAACTCTTGGTGACATGAAACAGCATTTCCTTTACTGACATGTAAGACAATGCAATTTTAGTCTCTCGAGTACTCGAGTTAAGTGACACATGTATTCTACATTCTTGCTGTAAATTAAAATGTTGTTTAATTAAACCTGGCAAAATTGTCCAATACCATACGGTACTTTATCCATTAGCTGTACAAAAATTGCTGGTGCATTCTTCAAACCGAATGGCATGACTTTAAACTGATATAGATCTTCTAGAGTAGTGAACACAGTCAATGGTCTTGAACTCTCTTCTACTTCCACCTGCCAGTATCCAGAATTTAAGTCGAGAGTACTGAACACACACTTTTCCTTGAGGAAGACAAGTTAAAACCTATTGGGTGATCAATAACACTGGCAGAAAATCTTGAAAAATAAATTTATTTCATCTGCTTAATATTTTAACAGTTATATGTATTATGGTATTTATTACGTGACAACTAATATATGCTTATACTTATTGAATATGTCTGTATATTTTAAAATTAAACTTTATAATTATAGATAACTAAAAATAATATTATTATGATTGATCTAATTGCTCCTAGGGAAAGTCATTCAAAGCCTTATTAGATTTTGAACAAGTTAACAGCCTAGAAGATATTAGACATGATGTGGCTGAGTTAACATTAAAGAGTACAGTAGTAATTAGTCCTGTTTCATTTTGTGAAATAAAACAAAAAAAATTAAATAGGAAGATGCAGCCAAACCTCAGTATTGACAAGCATGGCACCAATATGCTATGGAACAATCGGGTTTTTCTTGCTATCAGCAACTTGTAATAAAAAGTTAAGTAAATAAAACAATTTTGAATTAAGAAAAAAATAGGTTAGTAAGATTACTATTTGTTCATTGAAAAATAAACATATGAAATAAATTATACACTGAAGAGAATAATATACTTCCCAAAGCTTTTTATTTGAAGTAGTAACAAGGTTTTCAAATGACCTTATCTTCTGCACCATTTTGTGATCCGTAACTGGACATATGCTTGACCTATTCAGTTATTCAACAAAAGAAATAGCTTCGCTCATTATTAGAAATAAGCTTTTTCATGTTTTTTAATTACTCTTCTGATTTACTATTAAAACAACTGAGAAAAGGTGCATGTTGCCTTCATAAATAGAGGTTAGTAGCAGTAAAGTATACTTTAATGCTCAGTGGCATAACCAAAAGGGTTTATAAAGGTTACATGGCCTCCATGAATTGTCATTATGAGGATCTCAGAATAATAACGTAGAGACAAGAAATTACAAATAATCAATTCACTCTATATCAATGTAACAATTGCCAACTAGCTATTTATTCTTGATTTGAGACAACAATCATGATATTATGCTAGGAATGTTCCTGGTAAACTCCCCTTGAAAATCCTGGTTATGCCACTGATAATGGTATGTACAAAATAAATAAACATTACAATAAAAGTAGTACTGTAATAACAATGTATAAAATAGCTAAGCCTATGGAACATACTAAGCAAAATTAGTATATGCTATTAATTTTTTCACACTTCTACTTTTGTCAGCTGTACAGGATAAAAAAATTCTTTTCTTTATTAGGGTTGTGAAAAATGTATTTAATGTATATGAAGCAGCATACTTATTAATATTTTCTTGGTCATGTTTTAGAGAAAACTTCACTAAAGTAGGCTTGTTATCGAATTATTTTGCTTTGTAAGTATAACATACACAATGTGCTTTTGACAAGGCTTGAAACTATGATATTCCTGTAGGTAATTGAACTGATAATCACCTGATTATAGTAAGTTAGCTGTATATTTGATCATACTAAATAATATAGTTTAATTTTAAATTGAAGAATTACATATCTAATTCAATATAAGTCTCTGATGCAACCAAATGGTTGAAAATTAATTAAGTGTTATCTAACTACAAAACATAATTTTGTAGTCATAATCACTGGAAGGTTTTCTCGTCGAGCCAGGGGCGAAAGATGGGTAGTGTGGAGGGATAGTGGGTTCCTTGTTTCCTCCGCAACGTTCCCTCTGATCCCCTCAGAGGATAAGTGGCCATCATGATCGGCAACTGCAGCTTCACCTCCTTCTCGAAACTCTTCGGGTCGATGATGAACTGTTAAGAATACATTTCATCAGTTGTGTGTCAAAAAGAGTACAACTTAAGAATTTGGAGGAAATGGGAGTCTCTGACTGGATAAGGTGGTAGAATGACATATATAGAAAGATAAAAATGAGAGCACATATCGTGCAAAAGAGTTTAAAAAATGTTAGACAGGTCACTCTTAAATTGTTAAATTTGAACTAATTAGCCAGTTTTACCTTGTTGCCTGATTTTGAGCATGGAGTTAGATTTTTCAAAGAAACGTGGTTTTCTGAAGTTAACATGGAAAAAAAGAGCTGCAGATTGAGAGTGAGTATCTCTAGATCATAATTGTCCTCGTATTACCCACAAAACTTCAAATATGACACCCAGAGGCTAAAACCACCCCATCCCTTCAAACATTTATATATACTTGCAATAGATTGTTTTTGTATATAAAATCTACTTGAGATAAGGTGGATGTGTCTAAGTTCCCAAAAATATCATAAAATATATTAGACTATTTTTTGTTCAAAATTGTTGTAAATTTGTATGAGATGATATTGTTTTTTTCTCTGCACCGCTTACCTCTTCCCCCAATCATCAACGATTGGATTAAATGCCTTCTTTGCTGCGTTTATCTATAACTTGTGCATGTGAAGGAGGTGGTGGGGTAGGGCGGCAAATTCTTGTATGGCCTAAGGGCGGCTTGAAGCTAAATATGGCCCTGCTCTTTCTGGATAATCTCTGAGTGAGTGTCCCAGAACATAGCAAGGAGATACTCACAGCCAATAAGATATCATAGTTGAGGAAATAAAACAAGCAGAAGTCGTTAACACCCAGAGTTAGCAAGTTGACTGGGGCTAAATCAGTATAAAAGGTTTTTCTTTTTAAATTGTAGCAGAATAAATGAAATGAAAAATTCTTTATTTATACAGGCAAAGTTAGGAATAGGCATAGATACAACATGGTGATGTGGACTCTGTCCTCACTAGCACAGCTGTTTGATCATATCTGCATAGGGTAAGGAAGGGGAGTTTGTTGCCTGAGTTTTTGCCTAGATTGTGGAACACACTTTCAGATACAGAGAGTTGACAGAAAATTAAGAAATTTTACCGTGTATTTGTGTACAGATTCAGACTCAGACAGCCAGAATATTGACAGGATATATCGTTAGAACTTTGTTTCAAGGTCTGGTGAACCATGGCAGCTAGTTCATGGTGAGCATTGAAAAGGTAAAAAGGGTGAGTCTAGTGAAAAAATTATTAAAAAAAAAAAAAACAAAATGCATGAGAACTTAAATAAGCTGTAATAAAAGCTTAGCCATTAGTATTGCAATTCTTGTTCTAGTAGTGGTAAACCGAACTTACTACCTGTGTTTTTCTCACTGTTCTTTTGAATAATAGGTGGACTTTTAACCACGATTCAGTTGAGAACAGCTCTTTATAGTGATTAGTCTGACACCACTCATTGCTGAACTGAACTGAAGGATGTTGTACCTCAATCCTCACTGCACCATTGCTGAACTGAACTGAACAATGCCATACTTCAATCCTCACTGCTGGCTGTAGAGCGGTCTGTTACACTACTGAATCTGATTCTGAGACATTTTCTGTTATCTGACAACCACTGTATTGAATTTGTGCTGTGAATTAATTTATACTTTCTATCATATACTAAAATAGATCCTCTCTGGAGGTTTTTTACTGCTATTAATGATATCTTTGTTTATTAGTAATATATTTAAAGCTTATTCCTACCAAAGATTTTTTTGATCCCTCGTTAAGTTATTTATTTTAAAAAGATAAAGATTTAAGAAATAAAGAATAATAATAATAACAGTACTGAAATAACACTTTTAAGTTGTTATGCCAACAAGCAAAAACATGATATTAAGGATAGGTAAATTGTTTGTTAAAAATGTAATTACAAATTGAAAACCTTGCTTAAGAATTCAAAGTAACATTTATTTTAATATTAGAAATTTTATAATTTTATATTCAGCTAATACAATTTCCATAATAAAACAGAATTGATACATCATATTATTATTCATTAGCTAAAGTTATAACAAATACCACATTTTCCACTTTAAAAAACACACCAGCTCATAGTAATACCAGCCTGTTACAGTGAGCAAATATTTTTTTAACTGTCAAAGCAGAAAGGATGGGAAGATTTTAACATGTTATATCCATTGCAAAGAAATCATAAAAGACTAAAAATATATGTAATTTTTAATAATTTACAACAAATTTACAAAATTTATTTAATTTAGTTTTTAAGTAAAGTTTTAATAACAATAATAAAATGAAAGGAGTAGTATAATTATTGTGGAGTGTGGCATTTCTTGTAGTAAAATAAAAAAATAACTTTCCCAGTCCCTGGCAGCTATGATATGTAACGGAAACAGCACATACTCTACAACCTGGTGGCCTTAACTGTAACTGACTATTCCAGCCTAAGACAGTTTGAAAATGAATATAATTTCATTGATGTTTCGTGAATTGATGATCTGTGATCAGTTGGTTGTATTTCATTAGCAGTCTCTTGAGCTCACAGAATAACTCAAGACTTTCTTTTTTACTTTGGTATACTAATAAATTAATTCTCTCTGTACACTACTTACACCATGTATACATCTCTATACGTTTGAACTGGTAAATATAAAACTTTGAAACTTTATTGTAAGTATTAAATAATGATGGTAAAAAATATTTAAATTAGTACCAGATAACAAGAGCCGCAAATACTCTTTGTATTCTTATAGGGAGGGTTGTATTCTGTACTGACTAAGCTCCTGCATCTTTGGATAAATATTAGGTGATGTCCTTGATTAGACAAGGATAAGTAGGTTCTAACGTATCATTTGTTTTTTTCTACTTTTAGCCTTAATTTTCTCCTCACTTTCTCCTTTGTTTTTGTTTAGGTCAATGGTAATATAAGACAATCTTGATATGGTTATAGGTTTATTCGGAGGGGAGGGGGAGATCTGGGGGTTGTACACTTCCCTCCATTGGTACATATATTCAAGATATATTTGAACTTGTGTTAAACTGAAAGTATACTCGTAGTCAAACAATGTATCATAGTTCAGTTTTATTTTAACTTGTTTTGATATTTTAACTATAACAGTTGACATTTAGTAAAACACAAGACTCATGCTTCGTATTTTTGGAATGATGAGTCCATCTGCGACTCGTGGGAGTTGACAGATATAATACAGACCTCACTTCGAGCGCTTCGGGCTAGAGAGACAGTGAGCAATGGCTATGAATGCCTACCTGCCATTTCTTTGAATGTCTAATTAATTGTCTTAATGTAGTTCTCATCGCTTTCTTTGTTGGCACTAGTTGTGTATTAGTGACTTCTGTTAATAGTGAATACCAATAATTGTAATACTACCTAATAAAAATAAAAAAGTACAAAGACCTGATATTGCTAATTTTATCATTTAGAAATATTATAATTCTTGTAAAAATGATTAAATTTTACTCGCTGTTACCACTACACTACTCCGGTATTGTTTCAACTAACATTTTGTAAGATATATACAAAATTAGATGCTTACCAAAATGTGTTTTATAATATTGACCTACCTATAAAAATAAAATAATGAACTTTCAGCCCTTAGGTGGTGGACTTGTAATATACGAGGTGAGGTATACATATCGTATCTGAGGTTATGGAATAACCCATTTAATTTGTGTTATAACATACAGTATTTTAATAAAATATTCACAAAAACTCTACAATCAAAGTAAAGAAATATTGTGGTCATTTATATAATATCTAACTTAAAGTTCTTAATTTCTTAATGTTTAATTTTACACTCTAGAACATGTTTTGTTTTCATCAATTTCTGGAATAAAATGTAAACAGTTAGGCTTCTGGCATAGTTAATTTTACTCTTTCCATAAGTTTCATGTTCAAACTTCTTTAATTTATAAAAACTATAAATTCTGGTGGGGCATTTATATGTAAAATATAAGCACCCTGTAGTTGTCGTCTTGAGAACAGAAAATACTTACATAGACATCGTACTGTATTTTAATGAGATGGCAGCCACGGAGATTGGTAGGAGGGAGGGGAGGGACATAGAGCTGTTCGTTGCTCCACTCGTCACTCTCCCCTGGTCGTATCTTTCCTCTTGAGAGTGACGCTAGCTCTCGTGTCTCTGACTGCAGCAGTTTACCTCTTGCCTTGTACTGGATTGTCTACAGACAATAACAGCATGAAAAGTTTATTTCTTACCCTTTATCATATTTTCAGCTATATGTGCATCCATTTGTTATTGTGGTTTAGCACTACAGGGAATGGTAATGTTTCTTCTTCTAAGAAACTGCACATTGGACGCATTTAAGTTTCAAGGAACTATTGCACACCGATGCTCATACTAATATATCATATAGCTGCAATGTACTCGAAATTACAGTGAAGGTTATCTATCATATAATCAATCCAAGAGATGCCATAATGCAGAACCAAACTCTAATTAATGCTTAAAGAGTTAAAAAGTTCTGCCACAATTAAGTGTGAGGAAGATCACATGTAAGCAACGAGAAATTGTACAATAGTGCTGTAGTTTCGCACTACAGCTAACGTTACTGTGAGAACAGTTTATTTGCCATTTTACAATATTGAAATATAAACAGTTTTATTAAAATAATTATGAGGATGCACTTTTACCAATATTCAGTGAATAAATTTCGCTAATTACAAATGCAAATCTAGTTTTTTGGTATTTATGATTTTTTAAATAAATGCTATATCCTAAATTTAACTATTAATAAATGAAGAACGTAATATAGGAATGAAGATGGGCTAGGAATTGGATCCTAATAACCTTGAATAAGACTGGACTGAATAAGATAAATGACATTGAACTTTCATCTCATTACATGAAGGTTCTCTGTTTCAAGACCTTCATTCTATCTGTAGGCTACAGTGTATATAGTACTAACAGTTACCTACGGCTTTGGACATGATTTCCTATTGAGTAACAAGCACGTCAAAGTCATGACCTTTTTAGGGGTCTATTAAACACTCTTGAAAGTAAGTGATTGTCACTCTAGAATATATATCCTAGTCTCCTGATCCACTTCTCGTTCAATTATTGAGTATTGTATGTATGGGCTGTGCTGCTACCTACCAGCAGTGTTTTGTGTTATAATGCGGCAATGTTGACTAATTTGGCATTTATGCGAATGTTGAGTTTAGACATCAGAGACACCCAGACAACAAAAAAATGGTGAGACAATGAGAATACTTCTTCACCTATAATACTTCACTACTTTTTTTAAGTCTGGGTGTCTCTGATCTAGAAACGATGCCGGGGGTTTCGATTTGAGCTTCATTCTAAGTCGCTGACTGTTTTTAGATCCCATTAGAAGAACATGACTTCAGATTTCAGGAGTCAAGTCTGCAACAGCTCAAGATCTCAGATGCTGCATGTTTTTAAGAGTAAGGTGAACTGGAGCTAAACTCAACATTTGCATTGAATCAATCCTTTCCTCCCTAGCTGCATTATGTGTAGGCATTTATATTGTTGAATAAAATAATGAACCATCAATTGGGGTTGTAGCCCCTGGTTCATACAGAGGTGAATGCAGCAGTAGGCTATGTATTTTTAAGGTCTTTTAATTTTTTAATGTAAAAACTGTCTATGATACATATAATATATTATTTACAACACAGGAACTTAATCTTTTCAATCACCCTGATTGCTGTCACAATCTCAGGCAGCAACTGGGTGGCCAAAAGTTTATGTACGTTTTCATTTTCATTATTGCATGTGTTGGAAAAACAAAAGTACACAAGCAACATTATCACATACATAAGTGTATTTATTATTTTAATAACTTAAGATATGAATAGTTATTAAGTTGCGTCAAGAACATCATATTATTTTGTGAATAAATCGATATTTCATTTCATAATTATCAAATATAGGTGTAGATGGAAACATGTTTGTAAAGAATAAACGATTTTTGGTTGAAGTTTAACATTAAGAGCTACCTTATGAATGTTAGTCCAATACTACTGCTACATTGGTATATAAGTACTATATAACAAATTTACGCCGTTTTTTATAACGTTTACAGCTAAATTCTAATATGTTAGTACCGGTACTGTTACTGACTCTTAAAAACATACATATATTTAAACGCTGTGGCTATAGCCATATATGGCCGGCTACCGTCTGTAGATTAGACAGACGGGCGATGAGTGGTGACGTCAACCGTGATGTAACGAAAGGGCAGCCATAACTGTCACCTTTACACCACTGCCTTAGAAATATAAAAAACACAATTTGTAGACTATTTTATTAATTACATATTATGCATTGGTAATGTATTGAACGGTAATGTAATAAAAGTGTACGCTTAAATAAATTAAAAAGAAGAAATATACAACTAAAAATTAACCATGTACCAGAATCTACACTTCGTAGTTTATTAAGATATAGTTTTGTTTCTTTCAATTTTACTGGAATGTTTCAATTAATAGTCATTAAGAGAAATCATAATTAATTACAAATAATTTTTTTTCATATTAAATATGTATGTCATTTAATAGCATATTTAAAATAAACTGGAAAATAAAATAACTGGAACATTTGTTTTATTTACTAATAACACTCAAATGGTTATGATTTCATTGTATATTGTATGTAAGTGGTAAGAGGGAAATTAGTCTCTGACGAGAGTCTTGAGATATTTGAAAATAAATTCTTCCATTATTTACCGATTAAAAATACTTTTATTATTAATCACTTATGTATTATCGGACTTTAGCAGGACTATAAGTTCTTATAGAAGGGATATTGGTACAGTTTAAAGTATATAGCATATCTCGAATCACTTATTCTTAATTGAATATGGTCCGTATTTTCTTTATTATTGATAAAAATTTTCAACTGGTCAAAAGAACTAAACTTTCTACAACCCGCCATTTTAATAACAATGCACAGTGCTAGAGCTACTTCAAAACCTTTCGCGTCACAGTCTGTGACGTCATAGTCTTTCCCGTTCTTTGAAACCAAGACCGGTGACCGGGCATATAGCCACTCCGATATCTAAAATATAATTTATTCTGTACATCATATTAAACTAGGTTTAAAATATAAAGTACCTATTTATTTTTCTTGTTTTTGAAGTTTATAGCAATATTAAGGCATTGTACATTTAACAGACAGCAATTTAATAATAAGTTTTCCATCCTTTTGAATAAATAAAACTCAGATTTGCCTGAGACATCCATCGGTAGTATTGTGTTGCACGTTTTGCCTGTTGCTGAATTAAATATATTTAGAATGTCCTTTGGGATTAAGCGTTGAGAAAACCTATATAAACTACGTATTTACTATGTTACCATTATTTCAAGAAATGTTCATTATATATCTCAAGATTCTCCAGCATATTATTCCTCCCTCCCTCAATATGCTTTCGAAGTTTCTGAAACTGTTTTTTTGGCGATAACATGAGTATAAACTACCAGGCAAAAATCCTAACATTTAAAAGAAACTTTTTTGCACCACTTTAAGTAGACGTGAAACTAGGACAAAAAAGGAAGTGTCTACAAAAGTAGATCAGAGAAAGTTTCAAAACAAAATGTTACCTCTGTCAGTGAAGCCTTGGTGAATTTAATGGTAACTTTACTGTGGTTCTCGACGGTTGCAGAGATGCCGATGGTCTCGCCGGGGACATAGCCTCCCCGATCCAGCGACACGCGACAGACCACAGGTCCAGAGTTTACACAACTCACGCCCAGCTTGTGCTCTATCTCGCACCGGAACGGTTGCTGGAATGTACAACAAATTATTGAACCTGCAGCACAAATCAGATATCTAAAATGATGACTGAAATTTAATATAAACCAAATGCACAGAAGTTCATTTCATAGAACTACAAAAATGTATGAGTGAGACTTGTGGAAAAATTAAAAAATGCAGTGTTATTAGAAAGAATATTTCAAAAGCAAAATACCCTTGTGTCAATAAAGCGTCTGCTCGTTATACACGATCAGGATACAATATAACGTAGGTAGTCTACAGTATTACTAGATATATAATTTAAATTCTATTATTATAAACAATTAAATTGAAAATTGTGACTCAACCCACACATTATTGTGAAATAATCAACTTACCGCTAGAATGCTGGGCTCCAGGTTGAGATCTATGGGGTTCATGACTATGAAGACCTGCTGGTTCTTGTGAGTAAGACCGTTGGGCTCCCTGAGAGCTGCCTTACAGAAGTACTGGACCCATCCGTGTTTGCCAAGAAAGGTGGACGGTAATCCCAATGGCAGTCCCAGTTTAAATGGGAAACTATGAATCCCCGGGGATAACAGGACAGGACCTTGCCCTGCAAAACACGCAGCATTTTATAATTGTGTTGATTGGGAATCGTACATCGTACTCTAGCAGCAAAAGTTGAAAATATGGATCTAACAAATTAATTGCGACTTAAATCCATATTAAATGACAATTAAGCAATAAAACTTTGCCTAATGGGCATTGACAATGCGTTTTATCCGTAAAACATAAAATTAAAAATGTAAGGTAAATTTACTTTTTATTGAAATTTTTGTATCTTCAGAGGAAATTTCTTATATAAGAAAATAGTTTTTGAAAAAGTTATGAAGGATCATATAAAATCTTTAAGGCAAGGAATCTGCTTATTGCAACCATGGCGTAATTCGCACTTACGCCGCTCTTGTCATGATCCCAGCACCTTAAAACCTGTGTATGTATCAATTCAATATTCATTAAATTTGTGTGAACAACAATAGTTTGGTTTAATTTCAATAAAGATTGAATTACAAAAAGTACTTGTTCTGCCGTGACTCGAACTCGCATTTCTCATTTGCCAGGCGAGCATGCTACCAGTACACTACAGAGCCCTTACTGTTTAAGATTTAGTTACTTTTTTATCGTTTCTGTCATATATGTATAATTACACAACAATGATGTATCGGTTTGATCCTCTGGTATAACTGAATTGTAACAAGTAAGGGGTCTGTAGTATAGTGGTAGTATGCTTGCCCAGGAATGAGAGTTTCGAGTTCGAGCCCCAGATTGAAATAAAATAAGGCTATTGCCTTTTATAAAAATGTATTTAATGTAAAAAGTTATTCGATAGGTATTTGGTCTTCCAATCATATGTTAGTTTTGTTTATTACAACATATATGTGACAAAAACGGCCAAATACAAAATATTTTAATCGCAAAAATTAAGGGCTTTGTGGTGTAGTGGTAGCATTCTCGTCTGGCACGTGAGAGACGTGTTCGAGTCCCGGTGGAGTAAGTACTTTTTGTGATTCAATCTTTATAAAAAAAACCCACACACACGTATATTGTTATATAAAATTATGCTATAGAATGCAGGCTTGTGAACATGATAATAACTGCTGTAATTTGTATTTAATTTATACTAAACTTAATACTTGCTAAATGTTTATGTGAGCTATTGAAGAACCTAACAGTAATACTATTAGGTTTAATTTTTACAACCTTAAATAATTTCAATAAAACTTCATTAAGAATTCAAAATTGCTGCATTTTAAAGTTTTCACAAGTTATGGGTACATCTCAGCTATTAGGCACTGTAAGAACATAATTAAAAGTAAAATAAGGTTCTCTAGTACTTTGAAATAACTTTTGTTCTTAAAAAGTGTTTTATATCTCGGTTTCCAGACAGTTGCCACAAAAAAAGGTTGAGAAATATTTAGTAACATCGCAGGATACGAATTAAACATGTCTACAAACATGGTTTAAGATTGTAAGTAAACCTGGGATGATAATACTTAATTTGCCCTGAAGACTGTCTATTCAATTAGGCCTACAAGTCTTTGCACGACAGCCTTATACACTAAATCTGAAAAATGTTTTCTCGGTAATAACTTAATATAGATAAAAAGATCTATTACTATAAACGTTCAAGATCATACACAATTTTTATACACGATATGACAAATAAAAAACAATATAGTCTAGGAAAAAACATTTATATATATATATATATATATAAATGTTATATTTATGTGTATATATATATATATATATATATATATATATATATATATATATATATATATATATTCTTAATGATTCTTAATGATTCTTGATGATTCTTAAATTATTGGTACGTTTATATTACTTTCAAAACTCAAAGAAGGGTTTTAATAGTAATAAATACTGTATTTAAGAATCATGTTATCAGCATTGTAATTATTTTTATCATAGTTAAATAAATATTTAACTATGGAATAACTGCCACAGGCCCATAAACATATTTCATTATATCACTTTATCAATCCAAGGAACAATGCTACAAAGCGTGGCTAGAAAGTTATATACTTTCTATGAGTTCCAGCTGCTATAGGTTTTATCTTTTTTAGTCATATTTAATTCATAGTTTTGTGTCAGTTAATACTATAATAGTCGATGTCAAGGACGTTGCCAGAGAGGGAGTCCAAGGGGTCCGGACCCCAAATTTCCAATCACTTTTTTAGAAAACGATTATTATTATTTAAATAATTCAGTACTATTGATATGTACTGCTGAAAGATCGTTCTCAACAAAGAAACGGATTAAGAACTTTTTAAGGAAGCCATCTAAAGGCTTTAATGTCTTGACCCCCCAAATTTCTTCCTGGCTACGTTCTTGGTCGATGTTGACTACTTTATACAAGACATAGACAATAATGGTAACGTTAAGTTTGATAAATTATGATTTAGACTGTTTTCCTTGTGTCTTTACTCGTTATGATCAACTATATTTCAAATGAAGATATCATGATACAGAATTAGGTAAAAGGCTACCGAATCTTCCAAGTGGTACATATCTTACAGCTCAGATATGAATTATAATACTCAACATAGAACGAACTATTTAAATTGTAGATTTGCATAATGACCGAACGAATGTGAGAAAGAAATGACCTACAGAACATGCAGAACAGTTAGATGATCGGGCCTCCAGCTATGCATTCGACTTTCACTGGCATCTACTAACAATGTACCGCAAGCATATAAGGCAAGAGCAAACAGGTTCCGTCGGTCTTTGCCGCGAGTGCATTCTTCTTCGTGCCATCTTGGGTCACCGCAAGGCAAAAAGCGAGATCTAGTCCGTGTGATAAAACTCTTGTTACCATAACATCCTTGATAGGTTCAGTACATAGTGAAGTGCTATTGGTTGAAGGTGGAGTGCCACCTGCATCATCCACCGCGTTGAGAATGTGACGATAACACGGTTAGTGTTGTAAAATAGGATATTACACTGACACTTCAGTGGACCTACGCAGTGTTCAAATTTGGTACTTCAGTGTGGAAACACTCAGTTGGCAAGACCAATACACTTGCCACGAGGTGGAGGGTGCAACTAACACAAGCGTGTAATAACCGTTTCTTCTCTTCAGACAAGGGGAAATCGAATCGTTTAATTAAATATTCATTTTGAGTTGACCAATTTGATATAATCTTTGTGACTTTGCCACCTTTGTAAGTGGCCTATATACGTTATGAAAATGTTTAATGGGTTTATCTAAGGAATTCAACAAACAAGGAGATTTGCCTTTGAAGCCTTTAGATGGTGAATTGAAAATGAATAGATGATTGTTCTTAGTTAACTGTGATGTGTGTGTGTGTGTGTGTGTGTGTGTGTGTGTGTGTGTGTGTGTGTGTGTGTGTGTGTGTGTGTGTGTGTGTGTGTGTGTGTGTGTGTGTGTGTGTGTGTTGTATTAGCTGCCCTAAAAGTTTGATTAAAAGCGTCTAAAAATAATATAACAAGGTAATAATCAAATGACAAAGTACTTAAAAGATATGTAGGTTAAATATGATATGACATAAAAGGCATTTCTTTCCAAACTATAAAGTGAAAATATATTCGATTTGCTTGAAATAAAGAAACATTATGAAAATTGAAAAATATTAAATACCTTTAATAGGTAGTATAGTTGATCATAGTATGATAATTAACAACAGAACACACTGTGAAATTATTCACTTTACTGAGCACAGTTGTCCGTTACCATGTACGCATATGAGCGAACTACAATAGCTCAAAACGGAACCAAAATAAATAAGTTTTTCTGGTTTCGTTATAGCTCAGTGAAATTTAAACCAATTGCAATACTTCCAATAAAAATTATACTACTAGCTCAAATACGGATAGAGACAGATATGGGATGGAATTTATTCAGCTTACCAGGCTCTCCCAGGAGTCTCATCCTGAAGTCGATGTAATTCTCCCGGTCGTATATCCTCTCCTGTCTCTGACTGTGTAGCCGCACCACACCCTCCCCCACAACGTGGAAATGGAGCCCTGAAATAGATAAATTGAGAACAGTGGTAACAAAATGAAAAGTATTAACTGATTGGTGTGCTAGAAAAAACATAGATACATTTAAAAAGATACATTTAGAGATGAAAGAAAATTTAAGTTTGGAAAGCACCATCATTAAACGCATTAAGTTTTTTAGGTAAATTCTTCTCAAGCATAAATGAAATATTTACTATTACTCTCAGACACCCCTCTAAGAGCTTTCTAATTCAAGTGAACACAATACTATATAAGTTACATGATATATTCTTTCATGGCAGTAATAGTTACAATTCATTACATTTAATATTCTGCGGGAACACTAACTGACAGATTCAGAACATGTTTTGAATCCACGAACAACAATGGGATGGGTCTCGTGGTGGAAGTGTGACATGGAGGATCACAATGTGCGGTGTCATGTCTTTAGACGATTCGAACAAGGCCTCGGCATTCATCTTGGCCTGGTTCACAGTAACAGTTAGCCTACCGCAGCGCTTTGTTCATGCTGGTCTGTGGCCACTGTCATTGTCACTCATTGTCTACTGGCTACACGAAACCTGTCCTGCCTCAACAACTATGGACTATGATGTACGTGTATTTTTGTTACTAAAGTTGTATCAAGATAAACTTATGTCGGCTCAGGTTGTTGTCATAGTATTTATTGTTCAGGCTGGTCTGATCCCATTTTGTTGCTACTGCAAGTCACTCTTTATATATTGGCTACACGAAAACTGCCCTGCCTCAACAATGTAGACTATGACGTGATGCATATGTTTACTACTAGTTGTATGAAATTGACACTAATTGACACTAATTGAAAACGAAAAAAAATATAAATGATAACGAATATTTAAAATGGTTTGTGTTAATATAACGATAAAACATCATACACAGCGCCTCGCAGAATTATGAAATTACCGTAAAATAAAATTTGACATTTGAATAAAGCATTGACTTGGCCACAACCTACAAGATGTTCAGGCTCACTTAAAAAAATCTTTAAATTTTATGAAATTGAAAATTTATTTCATCTCAATGAATAGTAAACACTTAGAGATCAATAAATCAATCACATATTTAGATAGCACTGTTAAAGAATGCGGTTACTCTGTTATTAATTTTTAAAGAACGCTCAGTGTAGAGCGTACAAAGTACTTCAAGTACTAGCAGATATTTCACCAAGACGCAGGTGTGCCCATTACCACAACGATGAGCGAGATTTCCCAAACGGACATTTTCTGATCGTAGGGTTGGTAGAGGATAGTTCATTGCATTATTTTAAATCTTATCCCTCTCCTCTTTTCATGAGGATCTGTCAAATATTTCTTATAACAAGTAACTGCCGTATATACGGGAAGTTAGTCTACACGGCAGTAGTTTCCTTCAAATTCGGCACAAACCCTCCTTTCTGAATTATTTAAAATTTCGTTTACAGGACTTTTCGATACAGGAAAGAGGTTTCTGATAATATAACCACAAAAAATCAGTTCTGAGGTATTTTATTATGTAACAACTTTTTTCGCTGTGGTAAACAATACAAATTATATAGGTTCTGTGCACACAATTTTTAAACATTTAATGTTTAAATGAACTGTACCTGCATAGTTAATAAAAATAATGATTTCAAAAGATTTTGTTAAACTATTTTATGTATTATTTATTTTGTAAATATATTGCTTATACAATATCGGAAAGAAGAGCTCTGAAAATAGTATTTGCTTCTTTTTACTCAGATGCCATAAGCAACGAATAAAAAAACTAATTCAGTTTATTCATCAAATCTAAATGATGACATTTTAGAAACTGTTGAAATAAATTCCTTGGAAATTATGAAGGACATTCATGTTACCTCATAAGTAGCCGAAGGCATTGATCGTTCTTGACTTCACACGTTCTGTTACTGATCTTTAATACTTGGTATTTATTTACAATACCGTGACCATGAAAAATGGACTTTTTTTCATGGGTTGGGCATTTATAGCCAAGTATTATTATCACAGGTGCATATAAACTGGGGGGAAAGTATATCATTGTATTATATTGATGCCTTTCGGGCATTATTGTATTAAGGATGGAAAATAACCGACAAAATTTTGTCGAACAACACTTGGAGGGTTAAGGATCAGGGGCATCACGTGATCTGGGATTCGACTTTTGCAAGCTCGAGTTAATTTTTTTTTCTAAAAGAGCAAGCACTGCGCAGCGGGCAGGCATCGTTGACAGGATTAACGTCATCATTTCAGTAAAATTGCCAGAGGTACTGTCAAAAACAGAGTTTTCAGAGGATTTAAAAAAATCGTAACTCCTTTGATTTTCGTTGCCGACGAATTTTTTCTTCACTATTGTTTTCAGGAAAAATTGTAGTTTTTCAGGAAAAAAAATGAACATACCTTTCCATGGTCACGTTATTGTAAATTGATACCTAATACTTTAATAGCGAGTTCTGAAATCTAAAAAACTATCGTAATAAAATTTGCCAAAATTCATGTCACTTCATGGTGTTATCAGTTAGAAATGAGTGAGCTTCATGATCTAGAGGCTTCACGATGTATTGTTCCTTTTTAAAAGTTAATTCTTACTAGAATAGCGTGAAGTAGTAAATAAACACTGTGAAATATTAGACAGATATTTCAGCTACCCTGTTATCCACTAACAAACTGCTATGATCTCATAATTCAGGAATTCAAGTGGTGATTCATCTTTAATCCCCAGGTGGGTTCATTTCTGTCTGGTTTATACCTGCCAGTAGAGTCTATGATGCGTACAGCAGAAATCGGCGTGTCACTTAATCTGGGCAACTCAATGGGTGTTAGTACAGCAGAAACCGGCGTGTCACTTAATCTGGGCAACTCAATGGGTGTTAGTACAGCAGAAACCGGCGTGTCACTTAATCTGGGCAACTCAATGGGTGTAAAGGAGCGGCACACCACTAACCGCGAATGTCGAGTTATTGGAGTGACAAGGGCTTGTCGTTAGGTCTGGTTTACTGGAATGAATTTTGGAGTTGGTGTAACTCCGTTAACGGGGGGTTTGAAGTGAATGTAACGTAACGTCCATCTTTCATCCACTCAAATCTTAGAAATAAATGTTGCATATTACCTGATATGTGTGCATAATAATTAGTAGTCATAATTAGGAGATAATTCTGGAGATTGATTCATTTTCCGATGGGATACCATGTATAAAATGCGATATATATGAAGACTTAGGTGTAGGCTACTGTGATGAGATAAGTTACTCTACAAGTATGGAAATAATAACTCAGCGCTTCAGAATTGCAAAAATGATCAATTTCGAATGATCTAATCGGACGTAAATGTTAATGTACGATTAGTAGTTAATTTTCATAGATAATTTGGATAGCCAGAACTAATAATTATTAGTGGTGATATAAATAATTCTTAATTTTCCCAAAATTTAATATCCTCCGTTTTGTTTACTGCCAGTTTCAATTCATATTGCACCGACTTATTATATTGGTCTGCACAACAAAAATCTTAAGATAACAATACGAAACAGTTTGTAAGACCTTGCCAACTTTATCAATTTGGTCTATTGACTCAATATGTCATATTTGTGTAGGCAGATAAACTAATGAACTGCAGCTTCTCAACTGTAAAAGGGTAGGATGAACTGGCTCAGCCCACAGCAGACTACAATCGAGACAAATTATCTACGGTGTTCTCCTTCCATCAAAAGAAGTCTTATAATTGACCAATTCTTTCGAGATAGAGATAATTACGTCTTTTGTTAAGCTAGACGTAATTTTCTTCGTTTTTTCCAAACGAGGAGCTGTCCATGTTCTGTGGAGTTGTACCATACAGTAAAATGAAGAAATGTTGTTATACACATAATAATATTTTGATATTTACATTTACATTTGTGGTGCATTGGAATCAATTTACTGTACTTACAAACACACAACTGTACGGAAGCAATTTGGATTTCAAAATTGCCTTTCAAAAGACCTTGTTAATCTGGCCCAAGCCGGACCGTCCAGTTACAGCATCAAACCGTGAGGATCACGACCGGGGAAGAGAAGAGCAGCAAGTGATCGTGAAATGCCAAACGGCAGTAAAACATCGTCATTATAGCGGTCATCCCCCAGGCTTACGCAAGTGCAGGTCCTTGGTAGCGCTGTGTGTCCTACATAACGATACGATGTAATGTTCTACCGTGTTCCCTCTAATGACCGTAGCCAATCATTGTGACTATTTCATTACAGTTTGGTATGTACACTAACACTGATTTATTTAGAATATATTCAGACACCAAGAAGGTCACAATACAAGACTTGAGGTTAGAAATTATAAAATAATACTCTAGCTACCACTTTTATTAATGTTTCACGTTTCAATACACTAATTTCATTGCACAGTATTTATAAATGGAAATGATCAAAATAATAAGTAAATTCTGTCACATATACGCTTTGATGGGTGAAACTTCTATTCAAATCGTATGTACCTTAGTATGAAACTTCTATTCAAGATGTACTCTCCAGTAAAAGTTCTACACCGATTGGTCTGAAAGTGATTTTATATAATTTTAAAATAAACCCACATTTGGCCGCATTATCTGAAGAACTTTAGTTTCATCTAGTTTTTTATTGTTCCGATATATGATAAAAATGTATTGATTTTTCATTATCTTGTCGATTGGTTGAAAATGATACGAAAAAGGCGTGGTTACATGGTTTTTTTAATCCTAAAGTCAATATTTAGAAGTTTGTAAATAGAACTTAAAATCACAGTTTTACAATAAAAATCTAAAGCAATAAAAGTGACCCTTTGTTCACCATTCTTTGGTTTGTTACTCGCCAATGATATTGCACCGACACGACTACGGGTGGAACAGGCTTGCCAACGCAAGGCATGTGTTGCATCAACTGTTACCTGGGCTTAGCCGGAGTGGCAGTATGGCGAGTGAGTGAGGTTAGGCGACCTACTCATCAGGTGACGTAACAATATGGCTGCCCGCCACCAACCGTACCTACACTTCTGTCAGTGGCGGGTTGGCGGCAGGCGGCTGCGGTGAGGCGGTCGTCCTCGGACCCTGGTGCGGTCGAGGTGAAAGTTGCTGCCCTAGGTAGACTGCTCGTGTGCGTCTCGAGTTACCACGTTTTCTCGTGCGAAACCAAAACAAAAGACAAAAATAGCTGCCTGACATTGCGCACTTGAAGCACTAATAGACTTCAATTTAGCTTTGCAAACCTCAAATAATGAGAGCAAAAGGCATTTCAGTAATATAAGTTGAAAGTTTACATATTGTGCAGAACTATTCCATGATTATCGCCTATTTCGATTATGCTCTTCTTTTTTAAAAGACCGACTTTATATACACTTAAATAAGTACAATTTGTTTATGATAGTTACTGTGAAGATTTATCTAAGGTACATGCAGTATTAACAAATATAAGGAGTGCCTATCATAATGTTATCGTTCAGTCCTTAATAGAATGATCGGAATAGTTTTATGCGATTTTTGTTCCTTCAATCCCATCCTAAATGATAATCTTTGTGTTATTAAACCATTAAGAAAATCGACTTTAAACCTTCCCATAAATAACTAAATAAACGGTGTAAATTGTGTAATAGGAAAGAACTGTACAGTGGTTTGAACAGTAAATGTTAAAACTAATATAAGAATAACAATGAAGTAGAATGCCCGGCTCACCTAAGCTGTCAAATACTCTGGCCTACCCACCGTTTAAATTTCCATATTTTGGCGCAAAAATCCTCCAACCCAGAACGCAAATGATTAATAAACAGTTACTAAACACTTCCAGAGTATTTTAAAATATAATGAAAGAGATACATATTTACTTCAAACAAGTTATGAGGGATTAAAGAAACGCATCAGGGATTTGTTTTAAAGTAGATATCGATTGCCTAACTCTGTCCATTACTCATAGACCATGGATTGCGCGTTAAACAGAGTAAGAGGATTGGGAGCTGCACAGTGTAAGATGGGCTGAATGTAAGTACAGTAGTACAGATAGATACAGTAAGCACTCCGTACACCGGCATTTTTGCTGTATTAGATGTTGGTCTCCATACAGAACCCACGTGTGAATATTGGTTTGGCATAGCTTTGATTAGGGATGTCTCCTCATGATTCAAGGCAGCCATAAGTCTTTTGACTTAAGGGTAGTTCTAACACAGGCACCGAGTCTAGCATGTTTAACTAAGCATATCCAACCTTCCATAACATATGGGATAATTTCTATGTTATACTATACATCTACTATGAATGAGAATTTGGGTGAATGAAAAACTGTAAGTCTGAATGAGAGCCACTGTAGTGATGAATGCAAAATTTTAGCTTTAAAATGTTATGACGATTGCGATGCAATTTGTATTGTTTTTATGCAATAAAACATTGAATTGAATTGAATTGAACTATACTGGTGAACATTTACACGGAATCATGAGCCCACAGCAAAATACGGATTCTGGTAAAACAGGTGAACATTTAGCCGGAAACATAAGCCTACACCAAACTACGGATTCTGGTAAAACTGGTGAACATTTACATACTGATTAAAAAAAAAACTAATTTGCTTTGGAGGTGTGAAATTGATGTAACCTCAAGATTAAATTTAAATAGAGTTAAACAACCATCAGTCAATACAAGGCGACTATTAAATGTTGTAGAATTATTATTATTTTATTTGAGTTAGATACTAGGGATGCGAAAACATCAGAATACTTAGCTCAGTCTCACCATCTGTGAGGAAGTGATAAACAAACAGAACCGTTACACTCCACAGGTCGGACCCGCTATAATAGCAGTAAGTGGTTGGCGGACAGGCGGCGAAAATAGGCCCTATGCGTGAATTGAAACACGGACACTGTATTTCACAGCGCGGCATTCTTTACTGGTCGGCGGCGGCTCTGTGTAGCGTTAGTGTGACCCACTAACACATGGGATCACTCAGACTGGTCATGGGGGTTCGGGGTAATTTCGTGAATACACAGTTGGCATCTCCACAAATGAAATGTTTCTAAGAACTAGAATATCACGAGTGACCTGGTTAGAATATAGACGAACAGCACCGCAGATGCCTCTCTCACTATCAGTACACTTAAAGCTGTTATCAGGTCCAGCTCACACGACCTGACGACCAGGGTCAAGCTCGCACTCTCGCCGCACCAGCCGCACCTTGGAACCGCTATGGACAACCTGGTCACTGGTCAGGTAACATTCTTGTCCGAGTCTTCGTGGGTGCTTCGTATAAGTGCTGATAAGTACGTCTGATTGAGGGCTAAGAGATCGCCTGTATGGCAATTATACGTCACATTTTCCGAGAAAGAGTAATTTTCAGGATGAATATACACTATAGCAACAATCCTAAAGGTTATATAAATAATGTATCATATTTGAAGAGATTGGACATATGTATGTACGTAATCAGCCATTGTAAAAGTACGAGTATATTTTGGAAAGCATTGTGTAAAACGTGTTTAATTGATATTGATTTGTGATTTGAAACAAAAGCTATTCTTGGATTCATCCTGATAATCCGTGCTTGCTTTGTGTCATGTATACTACATCTTGCTTTGACTTTCTATGAAAAGTGGTTTTGTGGTATACATCCATGTTCCTCAGGTTCCCGGTAAGCCGTGCTTGCTTGGTGTCATGCATACAACATCTTGCTTTGACTTTCTATGATAAGTGGTTTTGTGGTATACATCCATGTTCCTCAGGTTCCCGGTAAGCCGTGCTTGCTTGGTGTCATGCATACAACATCTTGCTTTGACTTTCTATGATAAGTGGTTTTGTGGTATACATCCATGTTCATTACGTTCCCGGTAAGCCGTGCTTGCTTGGTGTCATGCATACTACATCTTGCTTTGACTTTCTATGATAAGTGGTTTTGTGGTATACATCCATGTTCATTACGTTCCCGGTAAGCCGTGCTTGCTTGGTGTCATGCATACTACATCTTGCTTTGACTTTCTATGATAAGTGGTTTTGTGGTATACATCCATGTTCCTCAGGTTCCCGGTAAGCCGTGCTTGCTTGGTGTCATGCATACAACATCTTGCTTTGACTTTCTATGATAAGTGGTTTTGTGGTATACATCCATGTTCCTCAGGTTCCCGGTAAGCCGTGCTTGCTTGGTGTCATGCATACAACATCTTGCTTTGACTTTCTATGATAAGTGGTTTTGTGGTATACATCCATGTTCATTACGTTCCCGGTAAGCCGTGCTTGCTTGGTGTCATGCATACTACATCTTGCTTTGACTTTCTATGATAAGTGGTTTTGTGGTACACATCCATGTACCTTAGGTTCCTCAATAAAGCCACTAAACGCCAGTGAGCGCTGAAGATGTCCTCAGTGATTTCGCAAGTTCTTCATTAATGGCCGTAATTTAACAATAATGGAGTCCTTGAACAGAAACATAACGGATGTGAAGGACGACGCCGTCTTGCAGCAACCTTGTCGCCGTCACGGTGGCTTGGTAGACCGTGAGCAACAATAAATACGAAACAGAAGTTCAACGCCAACAGTAACTGTTGTCTTATTCGTACGGTTACTGCTACGCTTTAGAGTAAATTTCCAGTGGTTTATCCAATAACTTGCGTCAAAAACGTAAACGATACTACAGCCAAGGTTATAGTAAATGGTGTTTATAAATACGTTCACTTCAGTTTAATCCGATATAAATTAAAAGTAGTAATAGATATAAAAAACTACTGTACGAAATGTAAAAAAATATGTAAGATAAGAGAGTCAAAAGATACACGTCTCTAAAGAACTAAGTTCTTTGTAGAACAGAGGTTTCAAAAACTCAGACCAAACCCCCTTCAGGTTTGGGGGGGGGGGAAGAGGTCTTCATGGGCCATTTGATCCGTCGGTCAGACAGCCCGCCATTTGGCTACGGTCCGCAGCACAGGCCATAGTCGGCAGACATAACTGTGTGTTTCGAGTGACAAAAAATAAGGAATAGGCGGTAAAGCCATCTCAAATGAACCGAGAAGCGGTCGAACCCGAGACGAAAGTGGAACACGGTCCTGCCGGTATTGGGACCTGGAGAGTACAGGTCGGCTTCAGGAATACAAGAATTATAACTGTGTTCTCAGTGAACGTTATGTAGTAAAACGTCAAATGCAAACTGAGGGAAGTTTTTACTACCCAGACAAAGAACTAGTGTTATAACGCTTGCCTGGGACAAATCCAACAATTTTTATCAAATAGTTAGGTTATTTGAATCGAGTAATCTGAAAATGATAGCAATATACTCAAAAGGACTTGCAATTTGGCCAGGAGGCTCAAAGTCTTCAAGTGACCAAATAACCTGCAGGTTCATTGCAAATACAGTAATGAAATTACAAATAAACATTGTTTGCATTTTTATGTGGGTCAAATAATTGTGAGCTGAATGTGACGTTTCTAAACCCATTTAAAATCTCTAGAAAGTATATTTTTTATACATAAAACTATTTCTTCTTTCCAGAATTATAGTGCATCAAAGTTAGGCTATACAAATAAGTTACAGCAACAAAATAAGCAAGTTTTCTTAATCAACAATTAGTATTGGTTAAAACAGTAGTCTTTTATACGCTCAATCTTGTTTTATAAAATTATACTTACGTGGATTAATTGTGTACCGTTGTGTACGGTCTCGTTATGCGCTCCTCAGGCCACCCTCCTTTTCTTCATGAGAGCAAAAGTTTGTCTTAGTAGAATGAACATGAAGATATGAAGTTATCTATTTCGTTTTCGTTTCAACCAAAGTTTCTTCGTTTCAAAATTAACATCAAAATAAAAAAACCCTCTTCATCAAATCAAATCAAAAAGAAATTAGGCTTCGAGAATTCATATATTTGGCAAATATTTAGTATTATACTTAAAACATAAGGTACCAGATTTTGTAATGATTAAATAATTCTTTTGGTATCATCAATGAAATAGTAATTTTTGCTGTTTAACTTTGTGACCCTATATCCTTAAAAGATATTATTTGTGGACCCATGTTCACCATTAACAACATTTTATTTCAAGTTTTAGAATATCCTCCTGAATATTTTAAATGTAACTCTAGACCGGTCATAAGCCAAGAAACTTAATTAAAATTAATAAAACAAATTCTTTCCTGATATAATAATTAAAGATCAATCTATATTGATTGATTGTTTTAATTAATTTTTAACCACTTTTCTATTATACAAATTACATGCAGTCCTCTGAAGAGGGGAAAGGAATTCTGAGAAAAATGACATTACAAAACAGCACGATTCTATATGAAGATAATGTTACTTTAACTTATTTCAAAAGAATAAATTTTCAATGCAGTCTGAAACAAGATATATACATCGCTGCCTATAAATGAGTCTCTTCGTCTTAGGTGAAATCCCACGTTTAGCCAATCCGTTATTATTCATCTTAATACATCTTTCCATCAAAGTATGTTTCTTACGACACTGAAAGAGCTGTAGTAACTCAGTGTTTAAGAAACAAGATGCATTGAAAGCAAATAATTATCGGCCAATCTCAATCCTACAAGTGGCGAGTACAACCTTTCTTGCGTAGGATGCTAAACTTTCATATATTCTCAACAAATCAGTTTGGTTTTAGACATCGTAAATCCACAATCAATGTAATCACGCACTTAATTGAGCTGCTTGTTGATAACTTGGTCAAGAAAACAATAACTCTCAGAATTAGACTTGACCAAGGCTTTCGATTACGTGGATCACAACATGCTCCTCAATAAATTGCACAGTACGGTATTAGATAATTGCCGCTGAAGTGGCTTCAGCCATACCTCGCTGACAGAATACTACAAGTGTCAGTGCAAAATTCACTGTCACGTACAACTAGCCTTAGATATAAAGTCCATCAGGGTTTCATCCTCGGACTAGTTTTGTTCTTGGTGTACTTGAAAGATTTGAATTTAAAGCTTCATTAAGGATATATAGTCCAATATGCAAACGGCAAGACTCTCTCTTCCATTGTCAAATGAAAATATGAAGTTTAAGTTAAAGCTTATAGAGAATTAAATGTTTGTACTTTAAAAAACATAAATTGAAACTTAAACATTCGAAGATAAATTACATTGTTTTGGTCGAATCACTGCACCATCTTAGTAAAGTCCTGCAACTGAAATGGACGAGATGGTCGTGGATGGAGTTTACAACGAAACTCCTGTGACTACTTCTGGATAGAGGGTTGACTTAGAGAAACCATGTGGATAGTTTTTGTGCGAGACAATCAAGTTATATCTATTTCGAGAGAGGTCTTGCGAAACACTATTTATATCACATAATGCAGACTACATATTACGGTTTGGTCTACCCACAAGTGTCCCATATTGTGATTGGTTATTCAAATAGTGATTTCCATAGAGCATTTGTCTTGCAGATGAGGACTATCAGAAAGTGAGTCGTGTAGGAATTCAATAAGGAAGCTCAAAATATTAATTGCCGTGTTTGTATATACTGAAAACTAGTATAGCCTACACCGTCGGTTTAAGTGCCAAATGGTTCGAAGGCGGGGCATTCACAATTACGATGCAATGTATCGTTAAAATCTCAAACCTGCTCATCACAGGTTGATAAGATACGAGCAGCTTCCTTCACTAGCCCATAACATTTCTAAAAGGGCTCTCTGAAGAAATAAAATTAAAAATTGATGTAAATTGGTTCAAACATGCATTGTGACACTTTTTAGTGTCTCATTCATTTCATGCAGTTGGTGAATCATGGGCCAACTCACTTCAATCGGTTTGTGCGATGTTACAGGGACGTTGGAATCCAATTAAAGTTAATTTTTATTATACATTAATTTTATTGTCTGACAACTGTGTTATTGTTAAAAGACAGCGACAAAATATAAACGTTAGGATTAAGACACAGATTACATTTTATAACTTTTAATGTATCTAATAACAATTATCAAATAACTGTGACGCATGCTATGCAATATTTACATTGGTTCTTACAATAAATATCTATTGTAATTGTATCGTAAATCTAAATTTTGCAACACCCTGTATATGTTGCAGTTTGTGTTACATCACTGTTGGTTGTCACTGATCAGTATTGATAGTTGTATGTTTATTACATATAAACTGAGATTTTCTAAATAATTGCCTCAAAAATAATTTAATGGGTCTTCCCATGGGCTTTGACATCGCAGCTGCCTTTATTGGCATATATTTGTATGACTTTTAGGTAGTTTTCATAGAAACCATTCTCGTGACAAAAGTTCAGAGAAATGTTTAGTATTTATGCCGATGATGGTCTCCCAGGCACAAAATCGTTATAATTTGCAAAATTTAATATTTAAAATGCAATACGTAAAAGTAATCACGGTAACTTCCGTAATTTATAATTATTTCAAATTGAACTTCGTAAGAAGATAATATTTGCACATATCTTAGACTAGCCTAAACCCGCGGCTCCGCTCGCGTGGCAGTAGAGAGGGCTACATCAATCAAGCATCGAAAAGAAATACTAATTTTATTATACGTTTTTCCAATTAATTTATTGCTCTACTAATACATCGTAGCATATCATAAAATCTATTATAAAAGTTTTTTGTTTATTTTAATGCGTTTTGGTAAACAACGTTATTAGTTGTATTAGGAATCACCCTATATTTGTCAAACTTGGGGGGGGGGGGGACTCCTCCACGACTATGACAATGGATTATCCATCACTGAAGTCAGATCAGAATGACAGCTTTCTCCAGAAATGTGTTGTTTTGATGCATGAAACATGAATGTATTAGATGGATATTTAGAGTCCATGTCACTAATAGACCATATCATACATTGGCTTAGTTATAAATAATGAGATCGTGCATGGATATAAAATACACTGGAATATTTACATGAGAAAACAAAAATACTTGCCTATTTTTTTAAACCTTTTACTGATGGAAAATAACACTGTTCTTGGAAATTGTAAAAAAGATATCAAACCACGTTTATCAAAAATTTGACATTTGTGACACGTTGTAAATGTCAAAAAATGTTTGTTTACATAGAAACGTCAAAAATATTTATGTTTACTTAGTTACTGTCAAAAATAACAACAATTTTTTTGTCGCATTATATATGTTTACAAAGAACAGCTGATTAAAAATTTGAAAAGACTCTTTCACTTAATAACATATGTTTGCTGCAATGCATTTCTTACGGGTATTTCTGTAACCAGTGGGGCGGAATCCTGAATCGGGAAAGGGATAAAAAGTATCCTATAACCTTCTACAGATCAAGACGAACAAATTAAAAAAAAAATTAGGCGAATCCGTCCAGCCGTTTGTGAGTGATGCTGTTACACACGAACAGTTTCATTTATATATATATAGATAAATAGTAAGTACTGACCAACAAAGGAGTTTTATTTATGCTGAAGTTTAGACTTCACAATATAGACAAACACTAAAATGTGTTTTAATATCAAATAATTGTACAAACTTTGTTACCAAGTTTTCTTTTTATATCTTTTAAACTTCCAAGGTGGCAGTAGTTTTTAAAATAGATTGTTACACCTCAATTATCATGCAGATAGCAAAATTAACACATTGACTGCGGCGGACCATCACTACGACTCCAGCTGCCTTAAAGTCGGTACATAAATCGTGTAGTAGTGAAGATGTTAACAACATATTATACTATAGCTAGAGATGTATAATATTTTAAAAAGAGTTTCACGTTTCTTAAACAATTTACGATATAGTTTATTCTTACAAGTGTTTTGTATCAAGGTAAGATTTTATCACAACGGACTTACAATTTTTTGGGCATTATATGATAACATCGAAACAATACAAATTCAAGCGTAATTTCAAATGGGTTGCAACCAAACAAATTGCACCTTTTTAAAAAACTACTAATATAACTTTAATTATTTAAGGTTTTAAGATAATGAAGTTTATATGAATTTAAGAGTGTTATAATGACATATCAAGCAATACAGAGTCAAACCACCATTGTATAAGTCTACTCTGTTAAATAATAAAGTCTTCAATATGATACTTCGAAAGATGACGGCCACACATGAGACATAACTTTCTGCAAAATATGTCTGAAAAGATAATTTATTCTTATTTTTCTCCTAGGACCTTCAACTTATTTTTTATCACTTTTCTGAATAAATAGAGTTTGTACTTTGATAAAATAAAAATCAAAGAAATAGAATTACGTAAGTTGGAGAATTATTTTTATTTAATGGTAATGTATCACAATAATTAGATTTACACATAAAGAGCCACGTATGTGAATATTTTGTAGAGCTCTTAATGTGCGAGTACTTCTACGAGTAAATATTTGACAATAGTTGTTTTGTAGTCACCGAAATGTATGTAATAAATGCGTACATAAAATGGCATGTTTTTTTATTTATTTTATAAATACATATGTCCTAAAAACACACATACATATGTACATGTGTTTTATTCTTTAAGTTGAATTACTAAGCCTGATTGCATCTGAACCGCTCAGATTGGCGAAAGCCAGGCAGCCCCACTGTGGCAAGGCCGTAGGCAAGTGTCCGAGTTTGGTGTCGTATATCCAGGACTTGCCCTTAGTTGTCGGCTGGGCTTCCTTTCCTGGCTCCTGGCTCTCAATACCTCATCATCATGTCATTCATGGCCTTCCTTTTGTGGGTATCTACAAACACTTTAGACCATTCAGCGACCGGTAAAATGTTGGTGATAAAGAGGTGATAACTCTTAAAACGGTGAAACTGTGAAGGTCTAAGGGGGTTATACGTTTAGAATTGGAAGAGGTTATATAATGATGCGGGATTTTCTGACATGTTAACAGAATTCTAAATATATTAGATATCGACGTCGTGTATGGCGCAGCCTAAAGCGTAGCTTGGTATTGCAGGATCGAATCGATTAAAAATTAAAAACAACAAAATACAAAGAACACAGTGAACCCTAAGCTTTTGATTAATTTTTGTAGTTAGCTGTGGTTCTTCCAAACATACTGTAAATCAATTTTACTAAACACAAAGTTATTATCACTCTGCCATAATATACTCGTACCACGATGTGTAGCTGATCGACCGATTTCAGGTGGTTTATGGCTCTTCACAATTACTTCAGGTTCTCAAACATGGCTTACTGCTTAGGTGAATTTTCAGTTTAGCTCGAGGTCACCTTCCTTTTATTGCAGCGTCTGGTATCTGACGCTGTCTCAGACGACTTCTGGAATCTGGGGTCATGTTCGTCTGAAGAGATCCACAAACAGTCGACGACGAAGAAGCTCAAAACGAAACATTTACATCTTTTTGACATCAGAAACACATATAAAGAGGTGACGTGTCAGTCTCATAGTCTCATCAGGTACACAATTGAGTGCACTACAATGTGATAGACACGATCTCTAAGCACGGTGGAGCAACCGAGTTTTCTACACATAACGTAGCTATTGTAAGAAGGGTTGGTCCAATTAAATTTTGAGTTTAGCTTCAGTTCACCTTCCTTTTATCCTTATTATATCATATTCTAAATTAAAAGAGATCGTGATATGTTGTCTTTGGTAGGCGACATAGTGAATTTACAGTTGTTTAAGCATTTGGTATCAAGGTTTTATGTGCAGCTTAGAGATTTACAGTAGTTCAGTCTCAGACAAAAGCTTTGAGTGGTGATTTTCACACCTACGTCAAATTGCACGTAATTACTTTTGGAATGTAGCTCTCTCGACTGTGCTAAAAGTGTTAAGAACATAGGCTACTGCAGAGTTGTTGACTCGGGTCAGCCGCCCAGACTCTCGATGTCCTTGATATGCTTTAGTTGGCCACACACAGAGAGAGAACAAACACTCACCACATCACGTCCAAAACTGGACTTGGTTCGGTTTAGAAATTTTAGAAAAATTTTTAGAAATTAGAAAGGTTTATGAAAAGATGTTCCATAATGGAATACCACAAGTTCTTTGCAAGTTACGACCAGACCTAAATTTATCTCTACTATATTGCATTATGTACTAGAGAGTTTCAGTGATTAAGGTCGCTAACGCTTCCTTGACGAGTGTAAATTTGTGAACATTAATCATTTGTGAATTTATGGAACGCTCTTTGTACTGGGGATTGCCGATTTGTACCTGCTGCCCGTATCTGCCCAGCAGCTGAGAGCCACTTTGCAGTACACTAATACAACCTTATTTCAGAGAATTTAATGGATAACATTTTCCCAAGGAGGAAATACGAGTAGGACTTAAGTTGAGTTACATTAGAATGGTTTGAAATAGTTTTGACAAACCATATATTTTTAGCATGATATAATTAAAACTAACTATAAAGCAATAAAAATAACAATTATGTTAGGATTGTCCAAGGGGATGTAAACTAAAAAGGATTTGAAGATCTCGATAATGTTTTAATTTTGATAAAATATGCTTCGCTATGATAATGTTTATATTTTTATATAATAACCCACTTATTATTGCCAGGGAATTTCGTAACTTTTACATGAAGAACTGGAAAGGGTATAAATATGGTTTTAAGTTTAAGTTATCATATAAATATAGTTCTAGAAGTGTCTATAAACAGTGAATTAATTAAACAGTGGTCAAGTCATATTTCAAGATTTTCTGCTGCGCGATTACAGTCAAACGTATTAACAGCTTCAAACTTTGGCATAAATTTTCATTGTAGCGGATCAGTTTATAAATCACATAATGCGTCATTATACTAGTTCAGTGTAATACTAGAATAATGATCATAATTGGGTATCAAGTTTAATGGCAGCCGATTAAGTTTGCCTTTTGACCCGAAAGTTTCGAAAGATTAGTTTCAACACTTTCATTAGACCTGAATTTGGCGCAACGATAGGCTTAACGGAGCCAAAACAGATGAATTTGAAGAGACATTCGCCATGTGAGTTATGTGTCATAGACCGTAGTCACAGACAAGTAGAGTGCACGCCCTACATTGTCTTCTAGGCGGGGTTTCTTATTCTATGATAAGTTATGTGGGGAATGCCCTTGCCTGAATATCGCGGTTGCTCTTAATCCAGCAATAACCGCTCTGGAATATATTCGAAATTCGAGACCTTCTTAAAAAGTAAAAATACAGAGAGCATACAAAACAGAAGCGAAATCGCTGTGATTATAACATTTCATCTATTTTCCTATCTGTATATATATATATAAAGTGAGATCTCTGTGGTAGCACATTCACATGGCAAGTGAGAGATCCGGGTTCGAGTCCGGCGAAGCAAGTACTTTTTGCTATTCAATGTATTTTTACGTTGGTTTTCCAATATTTTAAATATAAAAACTTTTTGATTTTTGTTTTAAAATTTATAGTTGGTCTAACATATGCTGTTTAAATATGTTAACAATCTTAGAGGTCTAACTCCAAATCGACCATACAGCGTGTACCTAAAACAAAAACAGGCAATTTTCATAAAATCACGTATGCGTTTAGCCTACGTGTACATGGTAAGAAACAAAGTATTTACACATATTAAAATAGGCCTCATTTATAGGATACATTTCCGATATCTTTCTTTTTCTCTTAATTTTTCACTTTTGTATCCTAAATATTTTAATGATTGCAAGTCCTGTTTATCAGCTTGTTATCAATTGTGTACGGGCTTAAACACAAATAAGATTGTGTGGGTGATGGATACATTCTAATCACCGTTGGTTACATTATTTTCCATAATTGAAAATTGATAAATAGGGTTATAATTAATTCAATATTATGATTTAATAAGAAAAAAACCAACATGTATAGCCTTCTACGGTTTTGTTTATAAACTTTACGACTGTCAAAACTAAGGGTTATAGACATAAAAAGCACGAAATGCTCATGCTCATACTTTTGTAGCTAAATATTATATAGCCTAGTAAGGTAAACAAACTGTCCATTATGTATATTATATATTCTTGTGTTCGGGATAAATGTTAAATACATTTAAAACACATTTTTTTAAATTATACGTCCGTTCTCCTTAAAATATATTCCTTCAAAACAGACTACTCGTATTTTATAACTCTACCTGATAAAGATGGAAACTATAAGCACAACCAGATTAATTTTCAGCGGAATGCTGAGACTAGTTGTTATCTTACATCAAATTGAGTTGCTCCAAAAAGCAATAAACAACCAGATTGATTTTCAGCGGAATGCTGAGACTAGTTGTTATCTTACATCAAATTGAGTTGCTCCAAAAAGCAATAAACAACCAGATTGATTTTCAGCGGAATGATGAGACTAGTTGTTATCTTACATCAAATTGAGTTGCTCCAAAAAGCAATAAACAACCAGATTGATTTTCAGCGGAATGCTGAGACTAGTTGTTATCTTACATCAAATTGAGTTGCTCCAAAAAGCAATAAACAACCAGATTGATTTTCAGCGGAATGCTGAGGCTAGTTGTTATCTTACATCAAATTGAGTTGCTCCAAAAAGCAATAAACAACCAGATTGATTTTCAGCGGAATGCTGAGGCTAGTTGTTATCTTACATCAAATTGAGTTGCTCCAAAAAGCAATAAACAACCAGATTGATTTTCAGCGGAATGCTGAGACTAGTTGTTATCTTACATCAAATTGAGTTGCTCAAAAAAAGAAAAAATAGCAATATTAGTTTTGAGCGGAATGCTGGGACTAGTTGTTCTTACATCATATTAGTTGCTATAACCGATCAATAAACAGCCAGATTGATTTTATGTGTTCTGGCGTAAATATTTTTTTATTTAATCCCTTGTATAAACTACCCAAGTATAAAGCTACTATTTTGATTTTTCCTTTCCAGGAAATAGGCATTACACATCAGATTACCATACGATATCTATCTAACTATAGCACATAAATTAAACGATAATCTTCAAGCATTTGTTCTAGCTAATCCACAAAATAATTTCATGATACCTTTTCGTAACTTGAATGAAAAATTAGTTAATGAAAAATCTAAACAACTTAATTAGTTACGCATCTTTTGTTTATTATTCTTTTATCTTGCAAGTTTCTGTTACTAACCGCATTGCTCATGTTGCTTTTATATCACTCATTTTCTTCTGGTTATGGGTATGAAAAATCATAATCGGTTTGTGAATCGTCTTACTAGTCCAGTATTAAAATTTTGTATTTTTCTAATTTGCTTCAGTTATTCTGGAGTAAACGTTCACAGTAATTATATAATATATTTTTGAGACCAAAATATAAGAGTGTAGGCAAAATAATTTCGCAGAATTTTTAGACAATATTTTCAGAATTAGCTCTTATTAGTATTGGATGTGATTATTTATTAAACGCTTACTTTTATGGCACCATTGTTCTGTAATTATATTTAATGCAGTGATATTTATATTTAATGACATACCCTGTAGTCTAGCATCATTCACCGTGATGTTGGTGTTAGATTCTTTTATTGTAAGGAATTATTGTTTTCATAGTAGTAAGATTGAATAATCGTGAAAAGGATTTATCCGCATATTAGGAAATAAGCTGAACCTTGAATAATGAGTCTTTGCATTACACAATGGCCTATCATTCTTGAAGGTGCAATGATGTCATTCTATGAGATCATAAATGAAGACGTCATTTTTTAAGTTATGAAAACTAGCATTTCTAAAAAATATTGTGAATAATATTACAAACATATAAAACTCCATAGTAAAATATAACAACCATTCAATTAATTTTTAGTTTAAAATTGTGTTATTATTTTAGCAAAACACTATTATATTTTTATTGTATCTTTCCTAGTTTTGTTATTTTGCATTTCTATAAGATAGCAATAAGTTTTAATTAAGTTTCATACACCTTTAACAAAATTTATGTCAATAAGGATTGCGTGATAATTATTGGTAAACAACTACTTCACAAAGGCTATTTAAAAAGGCATACTTAATAAAGGCACTGGTCCAAAAGTCGGTTAGAAAGAAAATTGCTAGGGTTTACCCGTAGAATAGGCCACCTATTCCAGATTCCGTATTTTTTAATTCATCGTCTTTTCTAATTGGATTGAACCATTAAAACTAAAGAAATATTTATTGATTTAGTCTTACATCTCTCCATCTTTCGACAGTTTCGACAGTTTCAGCAGCATTTGTAAATTTCTAATTGCAATTTTTTCAGTTTTCAGTTTGAGACAAAATACCTCAGCTGACATCCCTTATGAGGAATCACACCAGGACCTTTCTGTCCTACATAGCACATCTGCATACGACTGACCTTTTTCCTGATCAATCCCTCAGGGATCTTTGCTCTCTCCAATGTTTTCTTATCTCATAAATCTCGAGTGGTCGATTTCTCCTCCCGCTCCCATCTGTCGTTCCCGCGCTAGTCTGATGCCGCCGTGCCCGCTGCTCCGCGCCATGGCGCATTGTTACTGGTCCAGTTTGCAGAACAGCTGTTTAGTTTACAAAATAAAATTATAAAAGCCTTCCTCCTTTTGAAGTATGGGATTGTTGTTAAATTCAAATATTTCTAATTTGACGTTTGCAGCAGTTAAATCTGAAGAATAACAATGAGAGTGCCTACCAATAATATGACAGTTGATAATCTATTTTTACGTTTTAATTTATATGTAGTAAAGGAGAAAGTATTGTGGTTGAATACAATGATTATTTACAAAATAATGGTTTTCTGTGGAAATGTCTATTTCGAGTCAAAAAGTTAATTTTCCAAATATCCTACAAATATTTTAACGTCTCAATTTGTAATATATTTTAAACTCAAAGCCGTTTTATCGAAACAGTAAAATTACCGTAAATTAAAATTCACTATAAATACATGTTAGACATTTGTAGCCTGTTGGATCCTAAATAATCTTGCACTAACAGCATATCTATGGAAATTCTGTTTCAGTAACAGCTTTTTAAAGAACGGTTTGATACTTTTTAAAGAAACAACATACATTCCTTGGTTCGGCACAACTTACAAAGATTTAATTTCGTTAAATGAAATGCAATTGAATGGTGACTATCATGTGATTTGATTTTCCTCATAAGACAAAATGATAATTCAAATTGTCATAATTTATAAAATTCTGTGTAAATACCTCAAGAAATCATTGTAATTTTAATCCAAGAGTAGATTAGCATTTTTCTTAAAATAATTTCAAAAAAGAATTGCTGTTTCTTGGTCGATGTCCAGCTCGTACTTAGTTGCAGAATTGCATAAATTGCAGAAACTACAAACTGCATAAACTTTCTATAAAAAAGTAGTTTTCATTTAAAAAATTATTGAAATTTTATGGTAATCCAAAGGAAATCTCTAAATTAATTTCCCTGGACCCTCTAATTGTATGGATACGGTTAAATGTATATGAGGGAAACAGGAAAGGCTTCATATTCTGGCCTTATTTATATGAACTCAGCTTGTTACTGATATTGGCAGCTTTTCACAAGTCCAAATGATGGACGACCTAACGTATTACTATTTCAATCAAAAAGTTGAGGATTGTAGAACGGATTGGAAAAGTAAGTGGCCAAATTTAATTTGGACGTTCTTTTCTCAACCTTCTACAGTAATTCAAATTGAAGTAACTAATAAATTGAAGTGTCTTATAAAGTAACACATATTACTTTATAAGACATTAACACTTGTATTGTCTAACTTTACCAATAATGTGCTTAATTCTATCTGTGGAAGTGATAAAAAATCGAATTGTGATATGGGGTCTACGCAATAAAACGGTTTTGAAAAACGTCTGGCATGTTACTCCATTGGCTAATTTGATAAATCAACAAAGCTAGGTTTGGATACAAATAGTAATTTCAATATTAAACTTCCAGCACTTTTTCAAATAATATTTTTTTACTTTTCTTATATTCTGGGTTGTGTTCTTCTGCTTTTCATTCACTAGAATCAAATTAAAGTTTTATTTGAAGATTAAACCGACACATATTCAGTAATTAAAGTTTTAATCATCCATTATAAATGGCTTACCATCGACGTCCATGTTGTAAATTATGACCTTCCGGCCTTGATCAAATACGAATAACTGATGGCTGAGTATTTGTTAAGATTATCGGTCAGCGATATTAGTAGTGAAAGACCAGGGGTTCCATTTTGTTATATTTCACTGTAGAGCAATAATAGTAAAGCTGTGATAACTAGGAAAAACTTTATTAAAAATGTCCATCTTAGTCTTCAAGGTCATAAAAATCTAGAATTAGAGTTTATACAATAATACAAACCACATTAGAATCCATCTGTTTGTTTTAATTAAATTACGCAAAAAATTTGCAACAATGATAATGAACTTGCAAATTTGTTGCTGCAATCCTGGCAACTACTTTATTAATTAATACTGTAAGAATGCTTGTAACATAACACATATATTTGTTCCAAAGTATCTTTATCGGATAAGATATAGGGACACGGAAGATCAATAACAGTGCAGCGGTAGTCAATAAAGTCACTGCCCCAGTGAAGTGTTGTCACATTAGAAAGTGTGGCCGGCGACAAAGTAGTTCACAGCAGCTAGCTGTTTGTTTTACAACGTGGAGATTGCGAAACAGGATTTCCTTGTAAGTGGTATTAGACTGCATTCGAGTGCAGCGTGAGCTTCCAAGTCAACCGTAACGATCTGTGTTTTTATATAAGTAATTATAAGATTGAGTTGAGATTTACAGTTTAACATAAGGATTTGAGAGGAAATTAATTTAATCGGTTTTGAACGCTTCAGAAAAGACTGAGAGTGGTGTATTCGAAGTGGCACAAAGCATTACATGTGCATGATTGAACCTGCATTATTGATTCTTCACATCTTTTTAAAATTTGAATATACTTCTTCTGTAGTTTTTAATGACGGGGGGCTCATAAAACTTACTCTCCTTCGGCTTGTTGTTGATTACGCTTCCAGTTGGCCATTGACGAAATCCAGGGTTTTGCGGAGTTGTATTCTTCAAATTACAGTATACTCACAAAGCAGCAAAATACAATGGTTGGTTTGTTACCTGTGAGTTTTGCTCAAGTGCACACCTAGGCGCTGCCTGAGAAGTATTCAACTCTGCAGGGGCGATCAGCTTTTTTTGTTTTCTTAGGGCAAAAAGCTTATAAATTGCACTTAGTCCTATACGAACCTTAGCGTTGCTTCCGGAGTGACTGGATATTCAGGATGGGTGAGGTTAGGGGTAGGGGCCGCCTCCTATCGAGATCCATGAGGAAGAATTAGGGCACTAATCTCAAAGTCATGCCTCCACGGAAGAAGGGGAGGCCAACTCTGAACCAGCCTCTCCAGTCAAAGCAGGCAGGGGGTGGCATACCCTTGTTGAGGCTAGCAAGAACCTTTGATAGTTAGGGAACAAATCTCACCAAATTCCAACAGTTATACCTCGCAGTAGACTAGACATATCGAACTGTCCTTGCACCCCAGAATCTCGACATTTGCGGCTAATGATGTGCCGCTCCTGAACATTCCTAAGGTTGCCCAGATTTAAGTAATACATCGGTTTTTGCTGTGTCCAGTGGTAGGTTCAACTGGAAGGTATAAACCAGCCAGAAGTGATCCGTGCTGAGTTAACGGCAAGTCCCCAATGCCGTCTCTGGTGGCCTGACGTAGAATGGGTTGACGAACAACCGGAACGTCCATGGACTATAGATCTCTGGCAACAATCCTCTTTAAAACTCAAAAATTATAACGCTATCTCGGCGAATTACTCTAGTGATTCCTGAGGCTCACACTTTACACTCCCAGACCATCAAATCTCCAAAGTGATCGTGTAAGACAAAAAGACATTACTAACGCCAGACACGGTGGCACGCAATTTTCGTTAGCTTAAAGATGAACTTGGAGTACAGTGCCCTTGACAAGCAGCACGGTTGCTAGCACAATATTATACAACACTAATTGCCTGAGAGGTTTACGTAGGAAGTGGTCGGGCCATGTCCAAGGCCAGGACCCACGCTTCTGCCCAGCCTTTGGCCTACTTCTACCGGGCGTCACTCTCGTTTGTGCGACTGCCATATGAAGAAATTTTCTCACAATTTTCCAGTTTTCATTCTTGTGTATTTGGTCAAGCACTTATACCTCTATAACAGCAAATCGTCGCTTAACGCTAAGTAAGGCCGTGTATTTAAGGTGAACATTTTCATCTCGAGATTGTCATGTTGGACTCGCTCGCCGACTCACCTCTATGAGCATATAACTAATTTAGCCTGCCCGGGTTTCCCAAAGAGCGCTTTCAGGAACCTGGAGCTTGGGGATTGAGGGTCTACCTTGTTCCAGGAAATGTCATCAGATGAGCTCACGAGAGACTCTTTAGTGTCCTTGGCCATTGAGCCTTAACTAATAACCTTTTCTAAGTACCTATCAACCTCAGATAGCAACAAGATTACATAACGCTTCAACACTAATTCTATGCATTATTAATCTCAAACACAAAGTTTGGACTTTTTCCAAAAGGGTAAAAGTTATCATTGGTGTTAGCACCTGAAATCAAAACTGTATTTTAGCCCAGACATGATTCTGGTTGAACGGTGAAGTTCAACCAGAAGTTGTTCCGTTTTAGTTCGTATGCAGTTGATATAATCAGCCTTTTACACTCTCAAACAGGTTTTTAAGTTTCATTATTTTTCCATTTTTACTGTGTGATACAGACTCAAATCAATTAATGGCGTCGAAAAATATTCATTCCGTTCTTGAATCTCGAATTCAGTTAGAATGTCCAGACAAGTGATCGGGATAAGCGGCTTCTCTACATTTGAAGAATCGGGTATTCTAAATTTTTATATTTGATTGCGATTTGATTACTGGATAACGTTATTTGAATATAAAGTGCACATTTATAACTATTTAGAAAAGTGTAAAACTAAGCAATTGCGGGTAAATTGTAATAAAGTTTCTTAGACTAAAAACGTGACAACATTGTTTTAAAACTAGGATTTGATTAATAATTTGCATTCTCAAACAAACAATTTCAAGTCAATGAACATGTAGAATGTCAGTCACCGTTAGAGAAAATAATTTCTAATACTGAAATAATTTCACTATTTATGTTGAGAGACTATACAGGTCGTCACAAACACCGCTCTAATGGCAATGTTATTACAGCTTCAATTCCTATTACTGCTTTCCTGCAGAAATAAGATAAGTAATTAAATGATAATAAAATCTCGTGGATTGATGTAGATCGACTTCAAAGCCTTCATAACTCTGTTATATTTTAATCGTGTAGATCACGTATTTCCCGACTTGTTACTATACAGTTGACAATAGAAGCCGTGTGTAGGATGCTAACTAACGTGATACATGCACCATTCATTGGATACTGCCACAAAAGGAAGTCATTGAGTGAGATAATATTCTTCTGAGAAGACGTCCCTTAATACATTACCCCTATAACTGGTTAAAAATTAACAGAAATCATGGAATTTGTACAATTTAATTACAATTACTCTAAATGAATTGATTAATTAAAAAATTTCCAATATATCACACTATTGCTAAATAATCTCTCTCCATAAAAGGCAGAGTCCTCACTTACTCATTACTAATTCTCCAACCCGAATCTCAGAAAGTTACAATTTGGAAAACGTATACCTCATGATGAACTAAATAGAAAACCTGAATTATTTTCATGAATATCAATTATCCCTAGGATTTAAAATGCAATCCCTAAAAAAATAGTTAGTTTTTAGGTTTCTCTATGTCCTAGAAGGATTAAATTGGACACTTACGCTCTCAACAGAAAAACAACAAGTTTTTCATGTATATCAGACACTCATAGGGGTTAAAATGGAATTGCAAGCTCTAGAAGAACTATATATGTTTTCAACTTCCCGATGGCCTAGAAAGGTGTAATTTGGCATACATGTATCTTGTGTTCTCGACAGACATATATTGTTCATGACTATGAAATATCCATGGGGTTGAAAAGTACCCTCTAAGAAAAATATTTAGTTTTTTTACCTTCCAGGTGTCCTACAACGATGAAATTCGACACATATATGCCTCATGCTCTCAACAGATATATACTACATTTTAATTAAGATCACCCACAATAGAAGTTGAAATCGGGTTGCAACCCCTTGAAGAACTACGTATATTTTTGTTTATGTTATAAACTTAGTGAGGGCTTAGAATTACGAAATTTGAAATGCACGTGACATTTTCCCATAGAAGATGGGAACTTCGGTTTCAAACTTTCCGATGGCTAGAGCGATGAAATTTGAAATGCGGGTGCCTCATTCTCTTAAAAGACATATAAATAATTTTCTTCAAGATCAACTACTCACAGGGACTTAGGGTTTTTCAACTTCCCGCTGTCCTAGAAAGGTTAAATTCACACTCATGTGTCTCTAGAGGCTACGAAATTTAAAATGCGCTACAATGATGACTGGAAGTAGATTACAAAGCAAGGAGTACATGTGTTTTTGTATCGAAGAAGATTTTCTAGCCAGACCTATGCATGTATATGTTTTCTAGGTCAGGAAAAATGTAAATGCTACTAAGTCACCGGGAATAACTTAGACCGGAAGAAGATTATATGGGATTATATGATTATACTTCTAAAACCAAATATGTATACATTTTTTTAACGTGGCAATTATGAAAATTCTACTATGGCGTGTAAATTATAAATTATTCGTACCAGAAATGTTTCTTCAAACACTAAACCTAAAATAAGAGCCAGTGGAAATTTTGTTTAGTTTTCTATCTTTTCTTAACAATAAACTCTAAAATAATATCTATCTTTAAAATGTATATTTCCGATTCAAAAATAACTTAGGGCTCCATCATATTACACCGTAAGTGCTTTCACTAAGATTTCTGCGGACTTTAGTAATTAATTGTTCCAGCCCAAACTCTATATGTACTCGTGGACTTTGTTTCTGCACCAAGCACATTTACGTATGTACCAAAGTTTTTATAGGCGGATGATATAGGCTAGTTCTTAACATTACCCGTAACAATACTGCATAAGCTTCAAAGATCTTTAGACATTGTTTTGTAATTAATTCTTGCGGTTTTAAACAATCTTATAGACCTGTGGGTTTCTTGCCGCTGTCGTTTCAGGTCCCGACCAATGACCGGTTCGCCTACTTGAATCCGTGTGTGTCTTTAAAAGGATACTGGACAAAAACCTGTCACTAGTAAGCTAAATTTGTCGAATACCGCTAAAAGAAAAATGAAAGCTAGCTGCAATAAATGTTATACCTTTTGGGTTATGTACAGTAACATTTCTTTAAATATTCTTTCTCAGTCACATTCTTTTTTAATGTTTGGTTGGTGAGCTACTGCTTACATGGATTTCAGTTTATAAATTGTGTTTTGAGCAAAACACAAAACTGTCATGAGAACAACCTAACGAAGGAAGAATGTAAAGATTTATATCCAGCAGCTAAATAAATGACAGTATAAGATTAAATCTCTGCAATTACCGTGTTATAAAAAAAATAGATACCAAGCTGCAATTGTTTACAGCACTAATAATATTCATTAACACACACATTCACACTAACATTAGTTTCGTAGAAACGAGTTTATTTAATTCAATTTGACTCATATTTTGTAAGCCATTTTTTATAAAATACTCAGCACATAGTAATTTGTTTCCAGAAAACGTCCTAAAATCACAAAAAATTATATACTGTCTTATACGAAGAGTTATTCTGAACTCTCCGAGTACTTGTGTTGCACACTGAATTTGAGATAATGTGTAACTAACAATTTGAATTAACAGTTTCCCTAGTTCATGTATGATTCAAACGATCCCACACCAAATGTAAACCCTAACCTCTCCCTCAGTCTTGTTCTTACTCGCATTTATGGATTCTCCAATTTAATGAAATCTATAGTTTTTCAAATCTAGAGTTCGCTCGAGTTTCGTAGTTTATTCAGACGTATATGCGATTGTAACATTATTGTCTGCTTTTCTACAACGCACCTTATTTCTTGTATTTACTGTTGGTCCTATCTTACTTAAAAAGATCTTCCTTTTAAAGTAATTGGTGCAGACAGCTGAACTATTAAGTACATTAGAAAATACCATATTGTTGTATGACTATATGTTTTAATAAACTGTAAAGGCCTAGTGTTATCTTAGTAACAACTTAAAATTGTGCTTTTTATATCAAGCCAATGTCTTTAGTTTTGGAAATATATGATCTGTTTTGAAATTCAAATTTTAAAATTCATTTAAATTATTTTGTAAAGTAATCCGTACTCTCATACAATACTTATTACGAATCTCACTTATTAAAAGAATACAAACTTTATATTCCATTATTGATCAGAAAGCTAGATATCCGACGGTTCGAGGTTGTTTGGAAAATGTATATTTATGGAAGAAAACGTTTCGGTAGGCAAGGTCCAACCCCCTTCCTATTCAAGTGTATAAGAAGCTGAACACCATAATTAAAAGCAAGATGTGGGGTTCCACCCACACTCAGACAGAACTCCCTAATGGTCATCGACCTTGAGACTTACCCAGTGCCGGAGTGTCATCCTTCAGCTCCACGAGGACCCGGCCTGTGAGGAACTGTCCAGGAAAGTAGAGGAGGTTGGTGTTGTCGAACAGAATTAGGAACTTAATGAGTTTCCTCGTCATCTCGGCTCACAAGGAATACGCCGCACACATAGCACCTGCCCGCTGGCACTACCGAGACCGACTGAGTCACTTCACCTCTCTTCTTCTCTCTCTGTCTCTCCTCAAGGCTCACGACTGGAGGTGGGGAGAAAGTGTTGCAGCCGAGCCGCTGTTGTCACACTCACAACCATTGTGTCCGATATCACGTTCGACTCCCCGAACAGAGGGAGGCTCCCCAGGGCTTGGCAATGTAGAATAAATAGCGAACACATTGAATATGGATACAAATTTCTCGGCGCGATCAAAAGAAAATTAAAATTTTATCTTACTGGCCTCGAACTAGGAAACGAGAAGAATATCAAAGATACAATTTTAGCTCATCTAAGCTTTTACTGAAAAACTCACAAGACCTTGAAAGGCAGTTGTTTGTTCATCCGTAGAATTAGTAAGATATCTATCTATAGTATACTATCTAGTAGTATAGTATACTATCTATAATCCTTTAAAACAAGTTAGCGCGTATCTTTGATGGTTCTTCAGTAATTTAACGCTAAAAGCTTTAAAAAATTACAATCTTCTAAACCTGACTGAGTTAGACAAGAAACATTACATAGGAAGTTTAGAGTAACAGGTACAGCTGCAGGTTTATCTTTTATTTTAGCACGAATAGAAATTAATAATTTTTTACGGTATATGGGGTTGATAAAGTCTAACTAATTTGATAAATTGGTTAAGAAAAATATATTTTAAATTTGATTCTGCGTAACTTTAAAATTATATTCTAGTAGGAAAATGTTGTACATTATACAAAAACAGTATTTTAGATTGTGTAAACAGTAGAATAAAGCGCATCAAGCAGCGTCATAGTTTCGACTAATTTGTAAGATATATGATGTTGAGTTTATATACTTATATAATTACAACTTATTCTTTATTGTTATAGGATGTTACAATTCTTTTTTTACTACGGTCTTAATTATTTTATGTTTTAACCATTAAAGGAGATAGGCCCCTTTTACCTACGTCTCTGAGTAGGAAGTGTGTTCCTCATATTTTATTCTGTAACACTCATAAAACTCTAGGTATGTTATTGAATTAAACATTCAAATTAAAATTAAACAAAGTTTATTGGAAACGATGTTTGTCTAAACTCAGAACATTTACACATTTTTTAAGGTCATAAATGGATAAAAAACAAATTAAACACATACAACCATACACATTTCTAGAAAAAGTATGTTCATTATCTCTAAGAAACATACGGTAGCCTCCTGTATAAATACAAAAACACTAAAAACTAAATTTTAACTAAAGAAATAAACTGCACTTTTTTATTTAAATGAATCCAACAATTTTGGTCTCAGTTCTCAAATACAATTCATAGATCAAGTGATTTTCATCAATTATATTTCTTTACATTTACAGTTTTCTTAGACGCTATTGGTGTTCTTATATAAAAGGTAAATCTTATTAGCCAGTACAATACGAGAAACACAGAGGCCAATAGAACGGCAAGAACAACGATGACGTCAAGCAGCAAGTACTGATAGAGCGGCATACTGACAGAGGCTGGCTGCAAGTGTGGTGCCCCCTGGTGTCTGATGACGTACTCTGTCCAGTACACTGCAGTCTGCAGCGGTGTCATCGGCCGGTCTCGGAACTGGCGCGATAACTCTCTCATGTTATCTTTGTACCTGTGATAATGATTATGTTTACTATTAAGTCCATAGTTATCCCGATAATACGTACATGTTAACAGTCGGCTTTACTGGCAATCATTATGATTTTTCTCATTAAGACAATGTGAAACTCAATTTATTTTACCCTTACTTTTATTGTTTAACTATGGGAGAGGACAATTAAAAAACAATAATTTTAAAAGATATGATAAAACATATCAAAAAGCTTTTAATTGTTTAGATCTCTTTTTGTTTATTTAGAAAAAATTTCAAGGTTTTATGAACTTTATAGGTTAAACGTTAAAAATATATACACTGTACATGATATAAAACGAGTTTGAATGCGTATTAATTAAGGGATCATAAAATGAGATATATCTCATAATTATATAGTATAAAGGATGTAAAAGAGTTTAGCATTGTTTGATGTGAGGCATAGCTCAATGTCATTATGTTACACACGAGTATACTGATACAAATTAGGGCTGTACCTTAAATAAACTGAGGCATCTCCCATAATTCTAAAGCTAAAAACAAGAGTGAAAGAGTTTAGTATTGTTTGTTGTGAAGTAAAACTCAAGGTCGTTAAATTACATAAGGTGTGTATTGATACAACTTTGGATTGTGCCCCATATAAACAGTATGAGCTGTCATATAAACCTCAACAAGTTTAGGCCTTATTTTGGTCGTAGAAACGAGGTATCTTTTTTAAAAAAATAAAATCAACATCCTAGTGCTCTTTAGTTTTTCCTTGTAAAGTAGGCACCTTTCAAATGTTTAAACGATTAAGTTAAAAGCTTCTGAATAAGCGATAACAATATAAAAACGAACTAAATAAGACATGGATTCGTATTATACATATCTTTAAAATGACATATCTCTCACAGTTCTTTAACAAAAATTAAGAATAACAGGTCATAAAAGTTAGGCTTAATATTATTCTTATGGAGCTAAGATCACGAAGCCCTCAATACAGCCAACAAGAGAATTCAAATTATAGAACGATGTATATTTAATTGGATTTATTTCAAACAAAATTACGGTTTTAATGTATCCTCTAAAAGAATAAGTAAATGTATTTGACTTTCATTTTAGGCTTTTAACAAAAACATACTTATTGAGTAAGCAAGAAGAATAGAACGAAATTACTTGGTACATACATAAATTTAGCCTATAATTGCATATCAGTAAAAATATCGTTAAGTAAAAAAAAAAATTAAATTAGGAATTTTGAAATTACCATAAGTTATTAATTGCCCTTAATAATGGAAATATAGAAAAAATTATATGACTATATATTAAGGTTATTGTGATACAATTATTGAACGTTAAAATTAACATGATTACACACACACACACACACACACACACACACACACACACACACACACACACACACACACACACACACACACACACACTGTATATAACAATATGTATGTATAAATTATACATACCATGCCTACAGCAGGAAGTAAATATAAGAGTATGATTACATATATAAATACATACTTTGGATTGTGCACTATCTCATTCACTGCTACTCTAATCTTCTCCTCGGACAAATCGTCGTAGTCCAGCTGTATTCCAGCACCTCTTCTGACGATATTTTCGATATTGACATACTGATCAGCAAATAAGGGAATTCCAATCATTGGTTTACCAACATAAACAGTTTCCGTTAAACTCCCCAAGCCTCCATGGCTAATAACAGCTATGACATTTTTGTGCTCTAAAACATTCCAAATTAATTCTACGTTAGCTGTTACATTTATGTTTGATTATAGAGTTTATATCATTAACTATGCTCAAGATAACTTCAAATTATTTATATTAGATATGTAGCCTCGAAAAATGTTTGATATATAATATACAATAATACACCTTTTGACACTTTTGATTGATTTTATTGTGTACAATGTACATCTTCGACATGGCAATATGCCGTCCCTTAGAAGAAGAATAAACCTCTCTACTCAAATTGAGTGTCCGAGGTAGAGCAGAGAAAATTTATAATTTTTTCATGGGCAGCATTAATGGGATAGTGCCACTAATTTCGTTGGCTCTATCGCTGGATTGCGGAAGAGGTGGTTCTAACCCTCTTCACTTACATATCCCAAAAACGTAGGATGTGAAACATGATTCTTTCCAGAAGCTGCAAAAAAGGCTTTATAGATTTAAGGGTTACTAACATTCCTGTCTTGGTGAACAACTAAAAACTCTTGTGTTAGTGTCGTAAAGATATTCAAGAAGGAGGTGTACTTTTAAAAGAAATTCATTATTTATATCCACATCAGCACATGTTCCTCTATGTAACATAGGCCTATACACGGTACAGTGAGCGCAACCTACTGCTATTAAGAAAGTTTTTGAATTTAGGAATTTCTTCTGCACTTTCGGAACAAGTCTCGGATTGTAGATTGTTTTTTTTTTAACATAAACCCTCTTATTATTAAAATTATTAAATTTATGTAAATAATCTTATAATTATAAACACGTTCATCATTAATATGCTTGATAGAAAAATTTTATTTAACAACTTACCCATCATATCTCGCTGTGGCAGCCATTCCCGTATAATAACATTAGGCGGCGCCTCTGACAGAGGCTCTTCGTATTTTAAAATAACGGTTTCAGAAATATTTGAAAACACGTTCATGAACATTTGCGTTATTGCTTTCGGTAAAGCAGACATGCGGACCATTGATCCAAAGCTCATTATTATTACACCATTCATGGAGTTGTCTAAAATTTGTTGCATGTCCTAAAAATATACACGTTATATAGTTTGAGTATTGGTAAACCATGTAATATTGATATAATATAATATACAAAAATTATTTGATTTCAGAAGTAAATAGGAGCGTTCAAGTTTGATGAACTTTTAACTTAATAGAATGTCCTTTTCTTTTATAAATGTTTATATCGTATTCAAGCTAAATGTGGGGCTAGAAAGTAATTTTACCCTTTTTGTGAATTTGTTATTACAGAGTAATTGTTACAATAAAAAACGAATCTATTAATTATATAGTATGCAATAATGTAAATAATCACGTGTTTTTATTAACCAACATAAGAATGACAGAATGTATTTTACTGTGTAAAAAGGCTATCTAATAGTCTACATTGGAAAACCTTTGTTTGTTAAAAAGTTAATGTAAATATGCAATTTCACTAAAAGCTATTACTAGCAAATTACATATTTTATCAATTGAACTGAATAAAAAGTCATCGTATTACCTTTGTGAGAGGTTTACTTTCTTTTATATGAATCCCTCCAATTTCAACGACACCGGGAGGAAAAGGTCGACTCTGAGCGAGGGTATGATAACTGTTGACAAAAATCAGAGAAGTGTTCTCTAAAACTTCACGTAGAGGTGGCAAAGTTTCCCCGAAAAAATTCTCTACAAGAGTTTGAGTATGTTTATCGTATACACAGAGGTGCCAGAATTTTGCATACACGAGAATAGCAATATTATATACTTTTTGCCACAAAGTCATTTGTGGACTAAAGTGTACGAGATAGTTAGGAATATAAGAGGGGTTGTCAGGTAACCCAACCCTCTCTGCACCCCAAGGAACGGCCATGCTGGTAGTGTAAGAAATCAGTGGAATCTTTAGTTTATGAGCTACGTAAGTAAAACAATCACTTGCAAACAATTCGGTAATCAAAAGATCGTATTGCTCTTTTGACTTCCACAGATGCTGAACTTTGGATTCTCCAAGAATTTTGCAGCAATCTTCGTGTATTTCTTTCATAAAATGTACTGTTTCCCACGGAGTTGGCATGACCTGTCTGATTTGGTCAATAGAGATTGCACTTATGCCGGGTGGTACAGTAGCAGAGCAGTCTACATCATTATAGTTCGGCAGAGGTTTCTTCTGTGGAAACGAAGAGAACACAGTGACCTGGTGCCCTCTGGCTGCTAACTCTTGGAACAGCGGCTCTATCACAATCCAATGACTTTTTGATGGAAACGGTACAAGTGCCAGAATTCGTGCACCATCACACACAGTAAAAAATGGCAGTAGTATTACTCCAATGTACATCTGAAATAGTCAAATAAAAGTGATCAGCTTTTAAACATAATGTATATTTTATACGAACCACTTAGTAAGATGACTTCAAACCGATAATTAAGTGAGTTTACAACGTGTCAACCTACCAGTGATAATACACTTGCTTCTATAATCTCCATTGTCTTGTCAGCCGACAGTAAAGAGTGAGTATTGGGACACCTATTTTCGCTGTTTTGTAAACATGCTACACTACAGTAAAAACCACTTTTCTGGTATCCACACGCAGCTCCACATCTCTTATTACAATAACATTTGCAACAGATTATACATGTCAGGTAATTAGTTCCTTCTTATTGGGCTGTACATGTTATTGAAATTCCATCCTTAACTTTCAATAACAACGTTATTTCCTAACCATATATGTATTTGCAGGTACACTCTGTTTAAGTGTTCATATATTTCATTAGATTTAGGAGATACTGGTAACAAAAGAACACTTGTATTTTTGGCAGTTGCTTTTTGGATAGAATTAAATATGAACCTAAACCAAGCTACACGTAAATCCAATATATATATATATATATATATTGATATATTTTAAAATACTTCTGCTAAATCTTCAAGTAAATCATTTCATTTCTTAACATTTCTGGCAAACTTAATTTTTTTAAATTTAAAAACACAGAATAAGGATCACAACTCTTGAAAGCATGTAAAAATAACATGTTCTTTGTATTTTTTTAGCGACTTTTCTAAACCTTTCCATGATACTATATTTCATTGAACATTATCTTCAGACGGTTTTAGAAAATATATTTCACAATCTAAATCCACCAATATCGTTAATAACATCAAGACAACGATATCTTATGAAACTGTAACAACATTTTAAAATCCCTAATTAATAGCTGTATCAACATAATTGTTCAAGTAGCGGTGAAAATTAATATTTGTCAGCACCGCTTTCTGCTTGGCGTGTAAAAATATTGTTATTACCTAATTTAACCTAATTTTTGTTACTAGTCACAACAACACATTTCTCTTGAGTGATTTTCAAAAGCATATTTTCATCTTATTCAATATCTGCACATTATTTTTCAATATGCGACTGTTCCTTCCGCCAGATATAATACGGTTTTTATACCTATCAAATACCACATAAGTGTTAGTATTACAGTTATTATTTAACATCTACACAATGCTCCCATATCTTTGCCAACGTTTAATTTATTTGCCATTTACAACGATATAGTAAGACGCCTCCATCAATGACATCATAACCATTTTGAAACAATTTTAAATTAGTAGAAATTTTCAGAAATAATTGGTAAAATATTATTTTGTTGTCTTTTACAGATCGCCATCTTTGAATAGAGCAAAGAAATAAGGTGCCAGTTCATTAGTTATATAATTTTTCAGGTCTTCATAGGTTTTGTTTTTTTAAAAACGATTGCATGAATATTGTCATAAATTGTAATTGTGTTATTTTTTCGCTATTAGAGGATTTATTTAATTTTTCCTTAATAATTTGAATTTGTGTAGAATTCGTCCCTGGTATTTACGTAATTGCATTCAAACCTTCTTCACAAGAATCGTAACAATTTAACTCTTTATCTCCAGTAATTTTGCTAGATATATACATAATAGGATCAGTATTAAGAAAAATTTGTGCTTTGTGAAAAAGTCCACCAATATATTTTACATCGGTACATCGGTACTATCCTTTACTATTCTAGCATCTGTAAAATCAGTGTGTCGATGGATGGAAAGATTTATAATATAATTTTCTATGGCTTTAATAATATCTGGCTATAAATATCTCTCCTGATCCATTGATATACTACACTTTCGGTGGCATCACGTTTAATAGGACCTCCCTCAACACTCATTCCTTTCATTAAGGATTGCTCAATAGTCTGATCACTTGCAATGCTAGAACAATGTTTTTCCGAACGCCTTGATGTGAAGTATACTTCCGTAAACTTTATAAACTCCGTAGGATCCATTTTATACTGCCATTCTTTCATATATTGCAGATAAAGGACGCTTATTGTCCGCAAATGAAACAGTTTTTTCCCAATCGAAGTTAGGTAAATTCAAGCTACTTTGGAGCTTTTTTCTGGGGAGAAAATGAATAAACTTGACGTACCTCTTTCTATGCATTTCAATATATTTCTTATAGATATATTTTAACCGCTTATTGTCCGCAAATGAAACAGTTTTTTCCCAATCGAAATTAGGTAAATTCAAGCTACTTTAGAGCTTTTTTCTGGGGAGAGAGAAAATGAATAAACTTGACGTACCTCTTTCTATGCATTTCAATATATTTCTTATAGATATATTTTAATCGAAAACTTGTAAGATTTATAAGTAAGTTTTTCTTATTTATTTTATAAATAAATACAGTTTGTAAGAAGGTACCAATCCATCCTGTAGTTTGCTTGAATCAGTTCTGAAGGAGGTTAATTCTCCACTAATTTTTATTATTTCGCCAAAACCTGAATTTGTTTCGCAAGATAAAACCAGATGTTTACATACAACGCAGCTACGCTTATCGGTCGTGCTGCTGGTAGTAAGTTTATTTATAGTTAAAAATTAATAAAACAATAAGTTATTCATTGTATTTTATTCATAATTTTATAGTTTTTAATTTAATAGGTCATTATTGGTTTATTGTAATCGATGTAGGCCTATGTATTATTTAATTAATAATCCAAAAATGAACTGCAGTTTCGAATCAAATAAAAAATACAATAAAAAAACTGAGCAATACAAAATGTTTTGTAACAGTTTAATAGGAATCGTCTTGAATACAATTTTTGTTAAAAATATACAAGAATTCTACATTAAAACACATAATTTTCATTGTTATACGAGTATATAAACAACATATACAGAGCACATATCATTTTATTACTAAAGAGAATTTCTATAAACATTAGATGAAAAAGTCCGTTGTACTTTTTACCTACCGTTCCGCACTCGCCTTCACGTTTTACTACATTTTTAAGGGCCATACGATCCTTCATGTACATTAGAATCTAATAGATGTTTCTCTATATCTATGTAGGTTAAATTTCTCATATGAATTTAAAAAATACTGTTTAAATAAAAACTATATTTATTTAAAAATTATTTCTTATAGTAATTTGTTTAAACAATGAAAATATAGAAAGTACAAACAATTTTTTTGTAAACACTGCAATTTATAGTTTAAAAAGGAAAATACCACATCGACTATTAAAATTCATTCACTGCAATAGTAATAGTTTCACAAAATCCGAAATAACGTATAATTGCAAACACTTGTATTATTTACGTTTTAAAATTACATGTTAAAAATTAAAACGTATATAGTTAGTTAATAATATTGCCATTTTATGCGTTAAATCAGTATTTGTACTCTCGAACATACTCGTATTTAGCATTATGTATATCTTGGATGTGTTACATTACATCCGAACACAATTTCAAATTTGGGGCTCTGAAAATAACAGGATACTATAAATCTTCCGTATTGTATTGAGGTTGGCAAGGAATCAATCACGTAGGGGGTTGTTCCGTTCAAACAAAGTACTCACACTCCCAAGCCTATACATCCTTGAGAGCTAAACCTTCATTACGAAAAATATGCACTTTGATTCATTTAAACATTGTACATTTAGAGAATTTGCCTTTTTACCTACTCCAAAGCACTAATCATAATTTTTGAGACAGTTGTACTATTCTGCAATTACATTATTTACCCGTCTCCCTTAGAAATTAAAAGCAGAAACTGTAGTCAGTAACTTTAGAATAAGATTTAAATGTTATCGATTGAAAATTAATTCTACTCTGAGAGGAATTATTTGATGTCCAAATATAACTTACTTAGGTTTAATCCCTCCCTCATAATTTCAACCTTTGACATTATATTTATACTGACCATTGTCATGCAATGTATTAGTATTAATTGACAAATACTTTGACTTTGACTTAGTTTCATTTGCATTCTGATGACAATTAATTTATAAAGAAGTTTGAGTTATTCTTTTATTAAGAATTTATTTGAAAACAGAGAATGTTTCCATTCGTTCAGAGAGTTCTTTTAAGTTTAAGAGGAATAACAATAAACTTTCTTTAATAACTTTTTGATTTATATTTTGAATATAAACATGACGATTAACTTTAGAAACTATTTTTATTGAAATACAACTTGATTTTTCAAATGTAGACGTATTATTGTTATGGTTTTTATGGTGGGTGCGTGTTTAAATGCGTGTGAAAATTAATTTATATAATTTGTATTTTACTATCAAAATTAATATCTGAAAATATTCTGTAATACATTTGCAATTTGGTTTAATAAAATACCAAAATTTTAAATTATATTTCAGGAAATACATAACCCATTTATGCATAATATTATCCACCCTGCACGGTATATTCCAATAATTGTTTTGCAGAAAGTTTGTTAAAATTACAGATCCACTCAAAGTTAAAATACACAATGATTTTGTGGTAAAATTTATGCTCGCGGGAAACAATAAATTTAAAAGTTTGTAGTCAAGCAATAATGGTTGAATGTTTGATATAAATTCCTGTTTTTGATAGAACAATTCCAACGATACCTTTGTGCAATTCATTCAACACTTAAGTGCTATCTGACAATGATAATATGTTAGCCACGTGTACGTTCACGGCTAAAATTGTGTGAAACCAGTCATATCAAACTACATAAGAGAAAATATCACATTACCATCTTGTGAGTTTTTTTTAAACAAAAATAAGCTCAAACGAAACCATGTATCTACCATGCTACCCACAAAATAACTACTGAATGATGAATATTCAATAGAGCAGGAGACAATAAAGGCTACGCATTGTCAAGAGTACAGAACGACACTACTTTATCATGCTATAATTATACCTATGTAACTCATAACAAACCATGTATCTACCATGCTACCCACAAAATAACTACTGAATGATGAATATTCAATAGAGCAGGAGACAATAAAGGCTACGCATTGTCAAGAGTACAGAACGACACTACTTTATCATGCTATAATTATACCTATGTAACTCATAACAAACCATGTATCTACCATGCTACCCACAAAATAACTACTGAATGATGAATATTCAATAGAGCAGGAGACAATAAAGGCTACGCATTGTCAAGAGTACAGAACGACACTACTTTATCATGCTATAATTATACCTATGTAACTCATAACAAACCATGTATCTACCATGCTACCCACAAAATAACTACTGAATGATGAATATTCAATAGAGCAGGAGACAATAAAGGTTACGCATTGTCAAGAGTACAGAACGACACTACTTTATCATGCTATAATTATACCTATATAACTCATAACAAACCATGTATCTACCATGCTACCCACAAAATAACTACTGAATGATGAATATTCAATAGAGCAGGAGACAATAAAGGCTACGCATTGTCAAGAGTACAGAACGACACTACTTTATCATGCTATAATTATACCTATGTAACTCATAACAAACCATGTATCTACCATGCTACCCACAAAATAACTACTGAATGATGAATATTCAATAGAGCAGGAGACAATAAAGGCTACGCATTGTCAAGAGTACAGAACGACACTACTTTATCATGCTATAATTATACCTATGTAACTCATAAAAAACCATGTATCTACCACGCTACCCACAAAATAACTACTGAATGATGAATATTCAATAGAGCAGGAGACAATAAAGGCTACGCATTGTCAAGAGTACAGAACGACACTACTTTATCATGTTATAATTATACCTATGTAACTCATAACAAACATGATACTGTGTAATAAGTATTTATAACTACTGTAGTAATAATCTAGTACCTATTTAAGTATGATCTTCTTTTACATATAATAATAAACATTGCGATATTATATCTTTTAATTAAAATAATGCATTCAAAATAAGACTTACCGCAAGTAGATAAAAATAGGTCAAGTAATAACCACTCTCCTCGTTACTTATTCTAACCAGACTGAAGGATCTTTGAGAGTGAAATATGACAAGCTATTCAGTTTGACATCACGGGTCTGTTGATAACTTAAGATAAGCGCATTTAAAACAAATGAACGCTGTGTAAAGCAGATACACTATCGTATACAAATACGATTTTATTACCATAGAATGTTACTATGTTCACCCCAAAGTAATAATTGTAACTCTGGGTGCTTTTATTCATGGGCATTCGCCTTCAATCACAATTTTATTCCCAGTTGTGATTTTTTTGAAAATAATCCAGTAATAACACTTTTAAAAATACTAGATAACGTAGAAACTCTTCCAGGGAGGGTTCTAAAATAGCTTTTTCTTTTTTTTACGATATTTGTAAACTGTGTAGTAAAATTATAAGAGTTTGTTACGGCAGAGCCCTCAAATGTATATAAATATAAATGAAAAATTTGTATTTAAAATGTAGTAACATTTGCACCCAACAAGGTCCTTAAAAGAATCTTTTGTCTAATTAATAAAGGATGCAATAAGGATAAAATATGTAAAAGGAAGTCAACCAACATACAGAGCCATTACGTTTAACTGTTTCTGAAACATGAAACTTCCTTATCTTATTTAAGTAATTTAAATGCTAATAAAGCACGTTTTCATTTTTAAAAAGCTTAATAAAACATCTAACATCCTGTAAGATTCTATAATAAAGGCCAAATTTCAAAACTACTGGCAACTAAACTGAAAATAACGATTATTGTATGGACACATACCTAAAAGTAACTAGACATGTTGACATGTAGATTTTATCATATTAAAAACTTTACGAGTGAATTGTATACACATAAAGAGTGTATAAATTTGTAATGTTATGGGATTAATAGTTGCTTAAGCACTTTTTATGACAGTAATTGTATAGTCCGATATCAGTAAATTAGAATATTAATTATAAATTAAATAATAATACAACTTTTTCACCACCAATACGTTCATATTCACTTAAAAATATATCACGTATTTATAAACCAAACTACGCATTTGTTTTTAAATCCACAACATCTATAATCACCGTCAAAATGAAAGGAATCATGTCAAAAAACGTGATATGCTAAACGAGAGTACTGAATAGGAGTGTATTTATATGTTCAAGTTGATATGATAAATCTTGAAGTTGATGGGTTTTCAGGAATTGCTTGATTTTCAAGCTAACACGTTTTATCCCCTTAAATACATATATTTTTTATTTTGTTATGATTTTAATTCTTGGTTTAGGTTCTGTTTATTTAATCAGTGTGTTTCTGATGAATGGTTCTGGGAATCCGAATATTACTACATGAACACTGGTTTATCTGTTTTTATAGGCTATATTAGCATTTGTGTTCAATATGAAATATGTAATTCAAAACAGTATATATATATATATATATATATATATATATATATATATATATATATAGTGTATATATAATATGTTTTTTTTTGTTATGTTTTTATTGTATGTTTGGGTTCTCTTTATTTGTTTATTTATTATTTAATCAGTATGTTTCTGATGAAGAGTTCTGGGAACCCGAAAATTAAAACACGAACACTGGTTGTACTGTTTTTTATACGTTAGTATTTGTGACGAAGAAAACTTGGCGAGCAGTAAAATTACACGTAATCGGCAAGTGCCTCGGTGAGGCGATGCTACGGCAGGCAGTGGCGGTGCAAGCGGCTGTGGCTGTGGTTGCGATCAGGAATGACCGATTGATAGGAGCTGATGTCGAGTGAGAGGTGTGGGAGATGGGAGTCTTGTTGGAGAGTTTGTCCAGTATATAGGTATGTGTACGCCGTGGAGTAATTTTTTGGAAGTCGAGTTAAGTATTGAAATTTTGCAGAAGAGAGATATAGTTCTGTGTTACGGTATTTGCAGATTATTAAAAAGTATGTTATAACGATAAACAGCAAGAGGAATATACTGAAATAGAGGGTGAAAATTCAGTCCTTTTTAAACCATCTACTATTATTACACCAGCGCGATAGTTTGATTCAGGTCATGTATATGTACTTGAGTATAATTGGTACTAAAAACTCAAGAAGTATAATGATCTTGTCAGACATTGATCATGCATGAGCATGGACGGAAGTAATATATCCGAGGATGTAACATCAAGCCGCGTTTACACCGGAATTGGCAACTAAAAATTGCCAACTCCGATTGCCGACGCTAGTTGCCGATGGAAGTTTGCAATTTGTATCTGCAACCATGAACACAGTTTGCTTAATTTTTACTGCAACTTGCAACCAAAAAATTAGACAGTATATAGAATGTCGAGTGCGGAAGAGGTTGTACTTGCTGCGGCAGCGTGTGTTGTTCTAGGTAAATTGAAAAGACGAGAAGATTATGGGTTCGACCTTCATTGCAGGTAAGAGCAAGCGATCTATTGAATGCCTTAAATAGAGATGATACAAATCCTTTGACGGGAGAATTGAGATGCAATGGCAGTATAACGAACTTTTTAAGAATGTCGAGCAACGATTTTGAATGTTTAATTGTTGGTATTGGACACATAATTAGCAAAAATTATACTAACTACAGGAAAGCAATTCCAGTGCGTGACAGGTTAACTATAACTTTGCGATTTTTGGCAATTGGCGACTCTTATACAAGCATCAGTTATTTGTTAAAAGTTTCAAAAAGTGCGATATCTCTCTTTGTGCCGGATGTTTGTGAGGCTTTGATATGTTTCCTGAGGGATTACATACAGGTGATTAAATGTTAAATACCTGTCGACCACGTGGAGCCGATAGGTGGGAGGGGTAGCGGGGTTAATTGCAGACTCAAGTTGCCGCTCAATTTGGCGCTGCAACTCGTATTGCCGACCGAGGTTGGCAACCGCCTTTGATCTTTACCGACTTCAGTCGGAAAACCAAATTTTGGTTGTCAACTCGGTCTATATCTGTTTTTAACGTCTGTTTATCTGTTTTTAATAAAGTTGCGTAACGTAAAATCGGTCTGCAACTACAGTTGGCAATGCGAGTTGCAGTTTTTTTTAAGACGTTCAACTAAGAATTGCCGATCAAAGTCTGCAATCATTGGTTGCCAACTCCGGTGTAAACGCGGCTTCAGTGTTATACATAGGAACTGCTGAACACAATCTGGGATGTTGCATATAATTAGTCAACATCTGATTTTTTTATTGATTATAAATAACTTTCTCAAAATATACAAAGTATTACGCATTCAATGCATCGGTTGCGTAGTTATCACTTGCATTTCTCTAAATTTACAGTTTTATTTGATATAACTAATTTTATGGAGTAAAAGGTAAGTCTTATCAGCCAATAAAATGCGAGCAGCACAAATGCCAACAAGGCGGTGAGGACGAAGATGACGTCAAGCAGCAAGTACTGGTAGAGCGGCATATTGACAGAAGCTGGCCGCAAGTGTGGCGCCCCCTGGTGTCTGATGACGTACTCTGTCCAGTACACTGCTGTCTGCAGCGGCGTCATCGGTCGGTCTCGGAACTGCTGTGATAGCCGTCTCATGTTATCTTTGTACCTAAGATGACCCCAATTAGATATTTGTGATGTAGCTTATTTCTTCTACTAACAGTAATTATGTAGGTATATTTTTATCTAATATGGTAGTTACGAAAGGACCTAAGATTTACCCTATAAAATATTGTTAAACCTTAAAAACTACTATATACCCATTTGGTATAAAAATTATAGATGACATCTAATTTTAAATATTTAATTAATACACGTTCACACCATTTGTTGTTTTTGTAAATTATTTAAAGATTTAAGCAAATTTTAATATTTTAACAACGATATAAACATTATTCCCTAAATAATCAATAAGAAAATAAAAAGCACTGAAACCGTGTTAGTTATATCTTTAATATGAGATATCTTCCAAAATTGTAACACTAAATATAAGGGTATAAAGGTGTAAAAGTCTATCACGTTTTGAGGTTGACGTGTGTTTAAAATCAAAATAGACTCTGGCATAACTGTTTCATAAGGTGAATTTAAATCATAGACGTAAACGGCTAACTTTCACTAGCTGTATGTGTGTTTACAATATAATTGTTTGAAGAGCTGACTGTAGTGAAACGACTTTTAGTTTTAACCCATGAGAAAGGTGTTAAGTTTAAAACACTTTTACGTCCTTATATTTGGACGGAGAGTAGTGAGAAAAGCATTATTTTAAATTAATATTATTAATACCCATCCAATCTATTTTACTTTTGTTTATGAAATAAATTGTTTCGAATTTTTTCTGAATAAACAATTAAATTATAAAACACTAAAAAGCATTTGGATGCGTTCTAATAATACATTAAAAATTAGTTATCTTCCATAAATTATACGACTAAATTCAAGGGCGTTGAACACGTTCTTCTAGACTTAAATAAAAATAGACATACATCAAGTGAACATTTGGTATATTAAGACTCATTACGGCATAAAAAGTACAGAAAAATAAACTGATACAACGGAGTATCAAAGGCTCAGACAAAACATAAAGAACAACAACAATAATAATAATAATTAGGAAATAAGGAAAGACAGTCGCACGGACAGCCCTGTGACCTTTCGACCCTTATACTGTAATTTGGGTGCTTCCTTGGACCAAAAGAAACTATGAACCAAATTCAAATACTCCAGGACCTTTCTATCCTTCTATCCTACATACGAGTAGACGGACAGACAAGCAGAGAGACGGCCTGTCCTTTCACCTTTAGATCCAACAATCAATATCGTTGATATTAAATGGTTTTAACAATGAACACCAGAGTAAGATAACATAAATTAATAAGATTATAATAAAATTGGTTTCTTTGTCACACAACCTTACATTGATAAACTCTTTTTGTGCTTACGGAGTGCAATGCACTATAGCTTTCATGGAGCATTCAAAAGATATGGTTATATATACTTCCTACCCATAACAGAACAGGTTGGGTACATGTAGGAATGTATTTATAAATTAAAACATCAAATTATAACTTACTTTGGATTGTTTAGTATCTCATCCACGGCTATTCTTATTTTCTCTTCGGACAAGTCGTCGTAATCCAGCTGTATTCCAGCACCTCGTCTGACGATATTTGCGATGTTGACATACTGATCGGCGAAGAAGGGAATTCCGATCATGGGTTTGCCAACGTAGACAGTCTCAGTTAAACTGCTTAAGCCTCCGTGGCCGATGACAGCTACGACATTTTCGTGTTCTAAAACATTCAAATTAATTATACATTAGTTGTGTCATATTTTTATCATAAAGGCAATTTTGTTAAGTAAAAATAAGATTATTATAACATTTAGTAATTTCTTCCCTTGATTTTAAGAGGTTCCGTTATTCATGTCAAAATGTAATTTTTGTGTTAAATTTAAACGATAGTGGGCAGTCTAAAGGATACATGACCTATATTTGTTCAAATTATCTAAAGACTTTTAGTTTCCAAATAATTTTCAGATTATCTGTATACAATAGATGGATTTTAACAGTAGAATTAATCAATAGAGATACAATTTATTTGATTATGTTCAATATGTTACTACGTACTTTATTATTTTAAAGGAGCTAGGCCTATATTACAAAATTATACTAATAAATTCATTAAAATATAGACTGAACAGTCAATCTGAGATTTAACAAGTATCAGATTGGTTTGATAATTTATTGTTTAATGGTAAAAATTAAAGTATCATTTTAAAGACCATAACGGCGTTCTTGAATCTTATCAGACCCGTGGCGGCTTAAACGCTTAAAGACTTATTTAACCAATAACGTCCATTCAATGAGTAAAAGAAATAATTTAATATCAAACTTAGAGCTCAGTGTGTTCTATAGACCTCTTAACAAAATTCAAATAATGTCAATATAATTATCCATTGTAGTCGATAGGCCACATACCACATTTCAAATAAATTGACAGTTGGGAAAATAATGTAAATTATATTCTTATTTGCCAAATCTATGGGCTAATAATTTTCATTCTATGTGGTACGGTGTCCGTACAAAATTACGAACAGTGACAATTTCGGACGGTTTCGGCAAGGATACCACATGCAATTCAAGGAGGTGGAGGACAGAGTGACGGTATACCTATCATAATGTACAGTTACAATTTTGGGTATTAGGAAGATTCTGACAATGGTTGAAGATATTTGACCTTCGTAGTAAGGGCCAGAGTGACACTTCATGAATGCAGAGTGCAGGAAAGGAAAGGGCAGGGGTCTTATACTGATTCCTAAACTTGTACTGGAATATTCCAAAGCACAACATATACTAATTTACAAAACTTATGGAAGCTACAATATTTTAAAACAAACAAATTTTCGTTCTAAAATAAATGTTTCAAAGAATAAAGTTACAAAGTGACCACTACTTTCAAATAGTTAGTAATTCAAATATTCTAAACTATCTACTGTAGAAAATACATTTTAGTGTTTCTTATGTAAAGTGATGCAATAATATTAGTAGATATATCACAACATTTTTACTCAGATATAATCCATGAAAATTTTAAAACAAATTGATGGATAACGTAACTAGTAGTAAGTGCATATTTTAAACTTCGATGTATTACTCAAGTGTTAGGACAACACAATGATTTTCGCTACTCTCCCGACTCAATGTCTTTACATGTCTCAGTGCTAAGCGACTATAACTAGGTACTCATAAACATAGCAACACTGATTCTTACTACTTTAGTCTAGTTTGTTTCTCTTTTTAACGCATACGGTTAAAACAATCTTGAAATCCAAATCTTAACTTAGGGAGTACAGTAAGTAAATACATATCATGAAGTGTAAGTTATAATACAAAATATTTTCCCTTAACATCAAAGCTTTGGTTTTTAAGTAACCATTCGTAGTACGTGATTGTTTTTGGAAAGCCACTGAAACACATGTTGTACAGTATTAAGAAAATAGCAAATTTTTGCTGTATGGATTCCGTATATATATAAATTTAGGAGATTACAGAAATTGAAGTTATCCAAAATGGAATATACATAAAGAAATAGGGAAAAACGTTTTTGCAATTATAAGTGAAAAGTATTGTTAAAGACGGTAACGGTTTAAAATAATATTGCAGTAAATAATTAATACGTCCATATTTCGTGTTTTACAAAACTGCAACAATGCAATATTTTGAACACCAATAAAACAAAGTTGAAGATTTAAGGTTTTGTTTTTTGGTATCAAAGATAATTATACTTGATAATACAAAACACTTTCTGCCCTACCCAATGTTACACTACGGTAAGGGTAAAACTAATTCCCACTAATCACTACGTGCGACTGAGAAGGCTGAAATATAAGGTAATAATGTATGTTCAAAGAATACTATATTTATTTATTAGTAAATGTAATATCCGTTATCATTACCATGGTTTTGGTGGGTGAGCTATAACGGTGAATAGTTTTACGATAGAAATGGATTTCAAAGTTGGCTCTTAGAAATATTGGCTCCGAGACTAATACATTGCACTCCAAATGTTGTATGCTATAATGGGCAGTTCAAAAGGTGTGGTTCGATTTAAAAATAATACTAAATCTTGTTATTCTAAAATTGGTGAACTATGCACTGTGTAAAATTGGTTCTTAAGTTACGGCATAACTGTTTAACGTTAAGGGTACAATTTTGTTATTGCTGAGTTATATAACGTCCAACTGTAAAATGTCTTCTTATGTTACACGGCATAGCTGATTAAAGCTAAGGGTACAATTTTGTTATTGCTGAGTTATATAACGCCCAACTGTAAAATGTCTTCTTATGTTACACGGCATAACTGTTTAACGTTAAGGGTACAATTTTGTTATTGCTGAGTTATATAACGCCCAACTGTAAAATGTCTTCTTATGTTACACGGCATAGCTGATTAACGCTAAGGGTACAATTTTGTTATTGCTGAGTTATATAACGTCCAACTGTAAAATGTCTTCTTATGTTACACGGCATAGCTGATTAACGCTAAGAGTACAATTTCGTTATTGCTGAGTTATATAGCATCTAACTCTAAAATGAGTACTTGTGTTACACGGCATAACTGATTAACGCTAAGGGTACGATTTTGTTATTGCTGAGTTTTATAGCATCTAACTCTAAAATGAGTACTTGTGTTACACGGCATAACTTATTAACGCTAAGGTTACGATTTTGTTATTGCTGAGTTTTATAGCATCTAACTCTAAAATGAGTACTTGTGTTACATGGAATAGCTGTTTAACGTAAAAGGTATGTTATTGGTGAGTTTTATAACATCCGTTTTTTAAATTGTTATTATATTTCAAAAGGTGAGTTTTTAGCATAATTTCCTACTTTTATTCAAACCGCTGTTAGATGAAAAAATTGATTTTGGAATTTATAAATATAATTAATACTTTGAACTTTTATATACTTGTTTTATTTTTATTGTCACGGTCTTATAAATAAAAAGGTATATACATTTTTTAACAGTAACTGAAATGCTGAAAGCTAACACTTGAAGCGATGTCTGCCCGCTACTCAAATGATTTACTTGTGCACTCCTCGTGTATAATGATGAAACAATTTGAATATGAAAACTTCTTAATAATGGTTACCGTTGAAGCTTTTAAATAATGTATACTAAACAATCTGAATAACTTTTACACGGGGATTACGGAAATAAAGCTAAAAAATAAATTTAAATTAAACAAGACTTACAAAAAAAAAAAAAAGAAAATCTGACACATGTCAAGTGGAGCTTGCTTAGTAATTAGTTTTTACTTATTAAGTTACTTATGGGTTTCCACCACTCCAAAATAAAATAAAATAAATATTTTACGCTTGTGAAAATTCTAATTATAAAAAGTAACCACCATTATCATAAACTGATCTGAACAATACAACTTAAAACGGTGTAATTTCCCTAGTGTCGGTGCAGTAATTATATACCCCCATGTTTTAATTATGTTTTTGGCTAAACAAATAGTCCTATACAATATCCCATCATTTCACACATTTCCACGTCCAGGTTATGTTAGCTTATGAAGATAAATTATAAATCTTTATTTAAATTTTTATAAATTCATCATAGTTGGAATTTGTTTCTTACTTTTTTTATCACTCACGACGAGATTAAGGGAAACGTTTAATTTTGCACAACATTTTATGATGGTTACATTGTTAACGAAATCGGTAATGTATTAGCACTGAAGAATTAAATCGTTTGTTGCACAAGTTCTTTCAAGTATCTGTGATTTTTAATGGTATTCACAAATCAAGCTATGACCGGTAAATAGTAAAACAGGAGACAGTTTTGCTCTTTACTGGATATTTTTATATACACGCCATTTCAAGCATATTAACATTCTTACCCCAACTCCACATCTTACAGGATCATCATTAATGTATTTAATACGAGTATTTAATCGTACTACCTCAGCAATCAAGGACAGGAGGCTAGTCAGACCACAGACTGAGGATGCATCTTCTTGAGCTTTTATTTGGTTTAAATTTAGCATGGTTATATTCTTTTTACTTTGTAAGTTACATCAAAGTCGGTATTTATAAAATTACTAAGGCCGGCGTGACTTCCCTTTGTGTGTTTCTCGCGGCACGTAACGTACAAAGAGAAATCCAAATCCAAATCCTAATTTATGACACCCAAGAACATTTATCAAGTAATTTCTTCCTCTTTGACCTGTTAAATCGCAACCTACCATAACACGCGGTAAACTACAATTGGAAAACGTACATAGCTTCGTTTCTAGATCTGCCTGAATCGAACAAACATTTTAGCGTATGTTATCAACACATTCCCTACCCTAGCTGACAGTAAAAATATATAGAGTTAATGCCTCTATTAGTAATTGGGAAGCTCAAAGTTCAAAGGTAGCCGAAATGCTAATCCTATTATCTTTTCCTGATTAAATTTATACACTGCATATTAAAATCGTTATAACTAACGAATTAAATAAGCGATTGGCACGTAACTTGGAATGTTTATAAAATTAACTTTGCAGTAAAAGAGGGCAATTATGTTCATGACGCTCTGTGTTTTAATTATTTCAGCGTTTTTGTTTCATTACTTATGAGGCAGGTCTCTTATTATACGTTATTTTTGTTCAGACATCAATTTCCTTAACACTAAAATTATTCTTATCAGATGATTGGACAGACTAGAAGAGACTACCATTTGCTTGAACTTGAAGTAAATGATGATCCATCCTGTTAGTTTGCAGAATATACGGTAGTTGCCGTACATAATTCATATATTATTAACTGTATGTAAGAACCCCTTGTATTATATAGTACAATTATAAAAAGTGTATAAACAAATTTTGTATGTAACCTACGTACATGTCTGAAAAAAGTAATTTTGTAACTTACCTATCAAATCTCGCTGTGGCAGCCATTCCCGTAAAATAACATTAGGTGGTGCCTGTGGGAGAGACTCTTCGTATTTCATAATAACAGTTTGAGAAATTTCCGAAAAAACGTTCATGAACATCTGAATTATTGGCTTTTGTAAGGCAGACGTACGAACCAGTGATCCGAAGCTCATTATTATTACACCTTTTTTAGAGTTGTCTAAAATTTGTTGCATATCCTAAAACATGTTTACAGTGTATAAAGTCAAAGTATCGGCCAACCTTGAAATATTGTTTTAAGTTATAATATCAATCACGAAAAAGCTTCATCTTTATACAAGTTAGAAACAACAAGCATTCATAATTTTGAGGTTTCCTTTTTTAGAAAATTAATTTTTATGTCACATTATGAATTCATCTAAAGCTACAGGACAGGTTTTCGTTTTACACGTGAAGTATCATGTAGATATTAAAATAAAATAGCGGATCTTAACACTTAATATGTTCACAAACTCACTTCCCGATAACAATCTTTTTTTAATTTCTAAATCGATTAAGAAATAATCTGTGTACATATTGGCAAAGAAAGCTTGATAAGACCACCATTACATCTTTCGGAAGAGCTTTGTTTAGTTGAAAGTTTAACTACATATATTCTGTTTAGCAGAGAGGTACCATAAATTAATGTAAGTAAGTTAATATTAGTGATTTAACTAAAATCTATTACTAATAATTAACTGGTGTGTCGAGAACAAAAGATATTTACCTTCATCAAAGGTTGACTCTCTTTTATATGTATTCCTCCAATTTCAATGACACCAGGAGGGAAAGGTCGACTCTGAGCAAGAGCATGATAACTATTGACGAAAACTAGCGATGTATTCCCCACAACTTCATGTAGTGGTGGCAGAGCTTCACTGAAAATCTTCTCTACTGAATTTTGAGTCCATTTTGCATACACACAGAGATGCCAAAACTTAGTGTAAACAAGAACAGCAGTATTATATATCCTTTGCCATAAGGTCATCTCAGGACTAAAGCCTACGAAAAGATTAGTTATATAAGAGGGGTTATCTGGATAGCCGACCCTATCGGCACCCCAAGGCATTGCCGTGCTGGTTGTATAGGAAATCAGCGGAATCTTTAGTTTATAAGCCACGTAAGTAAAACAATCACTTGCAAACAATTCAGTAATTAAAAGATCGTATCGCTCTTTTGATTTTAAAACATTCTGAAGTTTTGGTTCTCCAAGAATTTTGCATGATTCTTCATTATATTCTCTTATAAAATGTATCGTTTCCCATGGAGATGGCATGGTCTGTCTGATCCTCTCAATAGAGAATCCACTTACACCGGGTGGGACAGAGCCGGAGCAGTCTACATCAGTATAGTTCGGGAGAGGTTTCTTCTGTGGAAACGAGGAGAACACAGTGACCTGGTGCCCTCTGGCTGCTAACTCTTGGAACAGCGGCTCTATCACAATCCAGTGACTTTTTGATGGAAACGGTACAAGTGCCAGAATTCGTGCACCATCACACACAGTAAACAATGGCAGTAGTATTACTCCAATATACATCTGAAAAAAAAAAAACTAAATGCGATTAACTTTATTGTTGTGTCCTTTCGGTTGAATTGACAGTTATCATTATTACAAACTGAAATATGAATAACCATCATTGAGTTATCACAGTGATATATTTAAGGTCATGCAACTACCTAAATAATAGCCATTCTCGAGTCATGCGACACTAAAAAGACAGGAAACGGGAAAATCAACACATTTAAATGAAGTAGGATGTTAAACATCAACATACATTTAAAATTATTCCACATTTAGATTGAACTTGAAGAAAAGTGGAATATTTCTAAAGTGGAGTTGTGAAGAATAGTCGTAAGAACCTACTGAAAACTATAAAACAATCCGTTTATTATTTAGTATAATAAAACTAAAAAAGCTGCGGTTTGAGTCATAAACAAAACACACACTGACTATTAACTTAGAAAAAGTTATCATTATAGAAATAAATGTAATTAAAATTTTCCATCCTAAATCTCAAACATAAAATAATAATAATTATTATGGTTGTAACGAAATTTTTAATTTTTGACGCTATATATATATATATATATATATATATATATATATATATATATATATATATATAGGCCTAAGTAAATCCAATATGTCAGAGATATATTAAGATAAAGCAACCCAAAATCCCAAAAAACAGTTACATAGTTCCTGTTTATATATTCTATCCGATTACCAATTTTGAAAAGGTTTGTTATGTTACTTGTAGATTTGGATGAAAGGACTAATTAACACGATGAGTACGCCATATCACGTGTCGTAACAGGCTTCACTGAGGGTGTATGAAACATTCAAGTCTATAGCTACATGTGTTACTTTATTAAACATATCATTGCACCCACTTTGCTTGCACATTTTTGTACTCTGTGAGTTTATCGGTACCGTCATGGTTTACCATAAGACCAATGTAAAAATACTTTTGCTTAGCCAAATCTCATACAGTTACATGCACCATCATGTAAGGAGATGTTGCTTATATATAAGTAACATACGCTTATAGTTACATATATAAGCTTTGGCTACATTAAAAATGCCATTTCTGTAGGTGAGTTATTTTTCGAGGAAGGACAGAAATACAACTTTTCAACCGTTCGCTAGCGCTCAGCCGATAAGTTGTTTTCCTACAATAACACATCAGAACCTTCCTGCTCTCTAAAATACGAAAACTAAAAAAGAATTACCAAAGTACACACTTTTTTCATACACAAGGCTCAAATGTTATTCTTATTGCAATGGCCACAATACTTTGTTTAAATAAGTAAGAGAGCGAATATTAATAATAATGTATTTTTGATTTTATATTTTACTAATAAATAAAGCTCGTAAAAATAGGGTCTGTTATTATCGACACTGTATTTATGTACTGTAAGTGCCACAACCATTTGATAAATTCTGTAATGACTAATATTTGGGAAGTTCGGATACTCATGTTTTGTCTAATTATTGTAAAAAATAAGTCAACTACACCAAACTTAACAATTTTAAATACTTTAATAATATTTATACATGGGAAAATAAAAATGTTTAAGCAAGCATGTGTTTTTCGTCCAAAGACACGGACTTTACTTAAAGGAAATTGATAATCATACTTTACAGGTTAAGAATAAGGGTACATTTTGGATGAGAACCTTACTAGTGGATACACTTTGTCCTGCTCGTATTGTGTGGTTAACTTACACAATACAATTAACATAAGAATGGTGTGGTGGTGTGTAATAGTCTCACAAATAAGAATTACTCTAGGCAAAATGAAACCTGGCTCGAACTTACATTATTGACGTAGGTTATCAATATTCAGTCCGTTATCACTCGGAACAAGCTGAGTGTATTGTGTGGTTAACTTACACAATACAATTAACATAAGAATGGTGTGGTGGTGTGTAATAGTCTCACAAATAAGAATTACTCTAGGCAAAATGAAACCTGGCTCGAACTTACATTATTGACGTAGGTTATCAATATTCAGTCCGTTATCACGCGGAACAAGCTGAGTGTATTGTGTGGTTAACTTACACAATACAATTAACATAAGAATGGTGTGGTGGTGTGTAATAGTCTCACAAATAAGAATTACTCTAGGCAAAATGAAATTTGGCTCGAACTTACATTATTGACGTAGGTTATCAATATTCAGTCCGTTATCACTCGGAACAAGCTGAGTGTATTGTGTGGTTAACTTACACAATACAATTAACATAAGAATGGTGTGGTGGTGTGTAATAGTCTCACAAATAAGAATTACTCTAGGCAAAATGAAACCTGGCTCGAACTTACATTATTGACGTAGGTTATCAATATTCAGTCCGTTATCACTCGGAACAAGCTGAGTGTATTGTGTGGTTAACTTACACAATACAATTAACATAAGAATGGTGTGGTGGTGTGTAATAGTCTCACAAATAAGAATTACTCTAGGCAAAATGAAACCTGGCTCGAACTTACATTATTGACGTAGGTTATCAATATTCAGTCCGTTATCACTCGGAACAAGCTGAGTGTATTGTGTGGTTAACTTACACAATACAATTAACATAAGAATGGTGTGGTGGTGTGTAATAGTCTCACAAATAAGAATTACTCTAGGCAAAATGAAACCTGGCTCGAACTTACATTATTGACGTAGGTTATCAATATTCAGTCCGTTATCACTCGGAACAAGCTGAGTGTATTGTGTGGTTAACTTACACAATACAATTAACATAAGAATGGTGTGGTGGTGTGTAATAGTCTCACAAATAAGAATTACTCTAGGCAAAATGAAACCTGGCTCGAACTTACATTATTGACGTAGGTTATCAATATTCAGTCCGTTATCACTCGGAACAAGCTGAGTGTATTGTGTGGTTAACTTACACAATACAATTAACATAAGAATGGTGTGGTGGTGTGTAATAGTCTCACAAATAAGAATTACTCTAGGCAAAATGAAACCTGGCTCGAACTTACATTATTGACGTAGGTTATCAATATTCAGTCCGTTATCACTCGGAACAAGCTGAGTGTGTTGCTATGAAAATTCAACTGGCGAACATGGGTTTATATCGCAAGTGGGTACTCATTTTTATCAGCACTTGAAACTGGATATCTGTCATACCTTTTTTGCGCTGATACACTCAATAAATCAGTGTCGCCAAATGTAATATTGTTTAGTACCACTACTTTTTTATCAACAGCATACGGGTTAGTTAAATTTATAATCTGCCTATTTTAGTTTTATTAGTCTAAGTAAAGTTATATCTATTTATATATCTTCACAATTAGGACCGTAGTTCTTTACGCATCTTTACAATAACATTGACATTGATATTTTACAAGAAAAATAAAACTAAATTTCGTTCTTGTGACAAATCTGACCAAAGGGCACGCAACCACAAGGAGCTGAGCGTTCTTGTATTCCACTATGTTTAAAAGTGCTACTAGTAAATGTCAATACAAATTCGTTGTTGTGACAAATCTGACCAAAGGGGACGCAACCACAAGGAGCTGGGCGTTCTTGTATTCCACTATGTTCAAAAGTGCTACTAGTAAATGTCAATACAAATTCGTTGTTGGCACTAAAGATCACCAGGTGGAGCCTTGGTGCCAGAATAGTTTGCTATATAATTACTCTTGACGTCTTGTGGTTGAATTGTCTTATAATAAAAAGTGGTTTGAACATCAAAGAGCAAATGTTAATTAAGGGCAGTTTTTGAATGACTGGATCCAAGGATGTAGATTCCTAATAACAAAATCGTTATCTAGAAAAATACTCTCAATGCCTTCTGATTGCATAGATTTAACGCATACTGGCATAAGATTTCTGAATATTTATTTATGGAATATACATGGAATCACCCTGAATATTATTTCGCCATCCCTTGTGCAAAAATGGTTCTCATGCAACTATTCTATTCTCGGTTAACATTTTCTTTTTCACGAAAATTTCATATCAAATTAATGCATACATATAGCCAAATATATGTATGCATTAATTTGATATGAAATTTTCGTGAAAAAGAAAATGTTAACCGAGAATAGGTTATGATCTCCTTCGGAGACAAGAGCGAAGGAGGAACAGGAGAAGAATAAGAAGCACCAAGGACAAGGATTTGAATCCCCCAGGGCAATAATACGAAGTTCCAGGACAAAAGTACTTTTCACAACAATCAAGACAAGTATTTACAGTTTCTCAAGTCACTTCTGAATAGTGACTTAATTTATGATTAATTTACAAACATAAACAGTCGTACAGTCGTGTAATGTGAAACTTATTATTGTTAAGCCCTAAATCCCTCTACGATAGTAGGCCATTAAACATGTAAGGACTCTCTATACTTCTACTTTAAAATTGAGATTCTTTCTTAGTTATGTAACTAGAACCTTCTGTTGATTTCGTTAAAATAAATTTCCATTCTCCCATATAATTAAGGATTGTTGAAAAAGATAAAGCTTCTACTTTTGCTCCTCCATACATGATTGTTGAGGACCTGTTCTATTTAGAACAGATACAGTTCTCCCAAAACTGCAGTTTACTTACAGACAAGGTAAGCTGTCGCAGTATTTGGGAATATGATTCCTAAAAGGTTACAGTATTCTAGATGTAAGATTAGTGTTGCAGTTGTTTGTTAACATATTTCGTTTTTAAGAATGATTGAAAGTGTACGTTCGTATTAACAAAGCTACTTCCGATGTCTTGTGGATGTTAATTATTAATATTGATTAATTGCATCCTCGGTTTCCGTAAGCCATCACTAAATATTTGGAATCTATCGATGATATTTTCATATTGGTAAGTCGAAATATTTGAGTTTTAACTTTATTAAATGTGTATATATCTGACTTAATACCTCTACTGTCATTGCCACTTAACTTATGTTCTCTAGTCCTTTCATAAGTAGCCTTTTGTCATCCAGTCAGTTTTAAGGCAGCTCTTTAGTAATTATTAAATTGGTCTCTACATTTCTCTGCCTACATATGAAATTTTTAGTTGATCCAAAGAATTATAGCTCTTATTTTTAAAAAAGCTCACTATTATTTCCAAAATATAGTATGAATAATTCTATTTCCTGGCTTTGAAACTTATATCGTTGCGTTTCTTAATATTCTTATTTCAGGTTTCTAGCAACTGTCTTTAGTTTTAGTTTTTTATGAATTGTCAACATGACAATACCTAGGAATCAAAAGGTTTAAAAACGATCTCTCAGGATAATCACCTAGTTTTGCTTAACGATTTAAGTACCTTAACTTTGGAATGTCTTTCTATATGCTTATATACTTTTTAGCTTATCTTCATGACTCAAGTCTCAAATACACTCTATCTGCAATTTGAAAATACAGTAAATGCAAGCCTCCAAGCAATGATTTTCAACGACGTGAATCCTACAAAGTTTAAGAAATCCGTGTATGGCTTGCAGTCAGTAAACTTATTTATGGCCGTATTTCTTGTCTACAAGCCACATAAATTTTCAGCGACGTATCCTCCTACAAAGTTTAAGGATCCGTACATGAAATGCAGTCGGAAAACTTATTTATGGTCATAATTCTTGCCTACAAGCTACTTAAATTACCAAAGACGTAACCTCCGACAAGGCGTAAGGAATACTTACATGGCTTGCAGTCTGCAAGCTTTTTTATGGTCTTACTTCTTTCCCACAAGCTACATACATTTTCAACGTGTTATCGTTACTATGCCCATGACCGCTTCGAATGTCCATTTGTTTGCCTTTGTCAAGTCAAGTTCGTTTGCAACGTTTAACATTGTGTTTTCTAAGATTTTAGATTTATCGCAAAATACGGGTAACAACGGGAAAGCACAATTGTAAGCACCTTAAGCACAAGTTTCAGAAATAAAAAAATGTGAATACTACTGTCAGATCGACCAAGTTAAATCAATAGAATCTTCAATTAAAAAAAGAGTCTCTGATTTCTAATACTACAGTCTTGAATACATGATTAACCACGTTAACTCAGAGAGTGAATTTATAAATTATCTTTTACTTCCGTATTTCGCTCAAAACGTTCAAAATAATATAACAATTCATACGTCCCTAAAAAATGTAGATCCCCATATACGATTATAAAATTTTGTGTTAAGCTGCTAACAATTTGATCATAGACGACTGTCTGTTCACACATAATGCTAGTAGTATTAGTAGTTCAATGATTGCTTCATGTTCATTCTGAGATGTCAATAAAGATTCTACCTATTGTATATTAGTCCTCACAATTCAGATTAAAATATTTTGAGGTTATTCTTATGATAGTAATGCTGTATAACTGGGTGTAAAGCATGCTTCCAGTTATTAAAGCAAAGGATTTATATTTAATCCCAGACTGAAAAAACATACTTTTATGGAATAGCATTACTTTTATGGAAACAAATTGAATCGGACTAGCCGGCCAGCAGTATTTGTTTTAGGTTGGATTGGGTAATTTATTTACTATAAGGATACTATATAATTTGTGTCTCACGCTGCATAATCTTCCAAAAATGTACCTCTGGCATTTCCTTCAGTCAATTTAATTATTCACACTGTATTCTATCATCACGTTTGCTAGAATCTAAACCACAATTTATTTGCTCATTATACCTCGCCAGACCATCTAAAAATCGTATCTTCTGTCTGTGCGACACACCCTGCTGTTATATTATAATTTTGATAACTTAAATGATTGATACTATTAAAGTTTAAAGTCTTATATAATACACGGACAAAATTATCAATTATATTTCGTACACTTTTAGGACAAGAATGAAACATAGCAGTTATCACAATAAAAAAGGATTTATAGGGTCTTACAAAATTAATTGCATGTACCACTCACCAAAGCAAAAAGAGCCACAGACGCTTCGCTTATGAATTAGTAATGCACATATCACGGTAATACTGTAGCGCGAATTGATATATAAACATGACTCATGGAATCTAGTCTGGTCTAGTCCACAGCCTGGAAGAGTGGGGGGGAGAAAAATGTGTTGTATGTACACCTGTGGCTGTGCTGTGCCTACGTAAACTTATAGTCAGAAAACAGAAATCCTGTTAGACAGTAAAAGGCAATATTCCAAAGCAACCCTTCAGTCACACAACTGACAGATGTCGTTCATCTTCACTTAACATCCATTTTATTTCAATGTTATCAATACTTACAATTTAAAAATACATCTGCAAATATATACTTCGCAAAAATTACTCTATTTAGAAAGTATTTTTACGGTTTGCATAGTTTGTAAAACAGGTTAAGAGAATTGCATAATTATACATCTCAACTGTAAAAAACTATTGTATTAGACAGCCGGCAGGCAAAAGAAGTATTATGCCGGCCTACTGGGTGATACTCTTCAATAACGCTCAGAAAAATGCCTTGGATGGAAATGCACCATCATGAAACCATGCACCGGTTGATAAAAATAGATAAACAAGAGTGGGATTGCTTTATAAACGTTAAGAACTATTGCAGTAATAATCTTGTAGGTTACCTATATAACATTGATCCTATAGATACCTAAATATCCAGGATAGTAGATATTGAAATAAATCATATAGAATCATTAAATTGCTAAATACAAACCATACACACAACACTTACTTCATTCAACGAAATAAAATCATAATTAGTAGACTTTGCTGATATCCCGACTAGACTGAGAAAAAGACGGACGTTGAGGCGAGAAGTAAAGTGTGATAAGTTGCACAACTTGCAACTAAGCTCTGTTGATATTAAGAGATAAGCTTATTTGAGACAAGAGTGTGGTGTGTAACACAGATGGTTTATCATATACAAACACAGTTATGTAACCACTGTGTTATTCATAACATCATCATTAACTACATCTAACTTTTACACGAATATTCTTCTATAATGATCGTTTTTGACTAACATAAAAGAGGAACCGGGCATTGTCTAATTTAAGGTTGTCAACAATATATTGCAAACAAATAAGATTTGAAATAAGCTGATATAAATCAGCTGCAATAGTGATTGCACACCTCATTTACTATGTTAACGCTTTAAACACTGAACTATATATTTATAAGAATTTTAACAAACATCACATCAATAATTGTAATGTGGCTTTATAATTATTATTAAATTAAAAATTTGAAAATGCTTCATTCTATCTAAACATTTATATATATATACATATGTTAAAATTAAGGTAAAATATAGTATGGAATAAATCATACTAAGACCAAAAATAAACATAAATATACACTTTTTATGTATTTTCTTGATCGTGGTAACAAGGCAAACTCAACATTGCCGTCGGTAATAAAAATCACACACACTAGCAGTGATCATACACGTGCAACGTCTACTAAATTGCGTGCAAAGCAGCGGAAAACTGTTAGGAAACCTACATTAGTTGTCTTTTGACACAAGTAGGCTTCTCAGAGCTGTGTATGTATATATATTATTGATCGAGAAAGAGGCCAAATCAGCTATGAAATAAAAAAATACTAAGATCGGATTAAACTACAATGACCATAAATATACACTTTATAACATATCATCGTGATCGTGGGAAGAAGGCATAATCAACATTAGCGTGGAAATATAATTCACTTGTACCAGCAGTGGTCATACATGTGCAACAACTACTAAATTATGTGCGAAGCAGCACGTAACTGCTAGTAGTGTAGACATAAGAGACAATTTCTTTAATTTTTACTTTAGGTTTAAATTATAACACCTAAATTAGTTGTTTTTTGAGAAAAGTAGACTTCTCAGAACTGTGAATATATATATATATATATATATATATATATATATATATATATTTTATTGACAGGGAAAGAGTCAAAATCAGCCATGGAACAAAATAAATACTAAGATCGGAGTAAATTACAATGATCCTAAATAAACACATTTTAACATATTTTCTTGATAGTAGGAAGAAGGCAAACTCAATATTGGTGTCGGATATATAATTCACTCGAACCAGAAGTGCTTTTACAGGTGCGAGCGAAGCCTGCAAACAAAATTTGTCCGTGGCCTCTAATCGGCAAAAGGACGGGGTATTTAATAATATAATAATCTAATAATCGGTATCGAATTCAAGATATTATGACAAAAAATATGGTCAAGTGGGTTTTAAACACACATTTATTCCTTTAACAATATGAATACTTCCACGAACCTAGATTTACTATCATAAAAATTTTAAATAAACATAAGATTTATGAGAAATTAAAGACAGAATGCCAACAATTAAAAATGCAAATATAGTTAAATTGAGTTTACTGTAACTATAGTAAAGATTTTATAAAACATCGGAATATACAAAGGTTTCTAAAACTTTCAGTTAGAAATAAGGCGTGTTCAATCTATAGAGCCTAGTTATAAGAAACGACTATCGATTGGTGGCCGTATAACTAACAATGTTACAGGAATCATCAAAAAAGCATAAACAGCGAGGAAAGGTTTCTTGTAAATAATAAGTTAAAACAACTTTGTTCTGAGAGAGGAAAAAAAATAGGAATCTAATTGATAAAAAAGGGAAAAGGGAAACTTGCAACAGACGTTTGGCAATGTTAGTAGCAAACCACGCATTCACATTTTTAGTAACACCACTATCCTTACTAGACTAGAATTTTCTCTCAAGGCTCATATTTTTATGATTATGTGGGCAGTGACCACGTTTCTGCCTACATCTAAATAATACCTCACAACTATCTCAGGGATAGGCAATTAACATATACGATTGCAACGGGCTGTGCTGGAGGGAGATTACATCATGAGCTGTGTAGGACTCGATCCTAACCTGTGAGATATCACCTACAATGAAATTCTCCTAATGAAAATGTCTGAAGTAAGCTTCTTTGTGGGATACGCCACGAAATTGTCGCAGTCGTCACTGCGAGGATCTTTGACGAGGCACAATGGCTACTCGACCGTTTCATACTGGGAGGGCTGGGGTGGATGATAAGTACGGCCTGACTCTGGCGACGGAGAAGACCGAGGTCGAGACGGAGACCAGAGGAAGAATCGATAGCGACCTTCTGGTTCAGGTTTCATTGGGAGATTATCGAGGCGAAGACCGTTGTGAAGTATCTTGCCGTAACGCTTCTTGCTATTAAGCTCACATTCAGGTAACAGATATCTGGTGCGAAAAAGAAGGAGCCGGTTGTTAGGCAATTGCCTCTTTGAGCTAATTGATGAAAAACGTCTTGGACCTATGGCGAGTAAATGGTGGCTGCTCATGTTGATCACGCATTTTGTGCTCCTGTCGGTTGTTATATATGGGCATATGATCTACCGAATTGGCCGTCCTCGTGGTGAAAGCAGGTGAGGGGAACGGTGTGGTAACACGCATGTAAGTACACATCACGAGGGACTGGCAAGAACGATAGCTGCCAGACAGTAGACAATGAATACAAACCTTATCATTGCAGTAGAGGACGTTGGACGGCCAAGGTACCCTGAGATAAGTGGTGAGGAAACACAGGGAGCCTCATCGGCTATGCCAACTTTCGAGAGTCCATGATTACAATTGGCAAGTTTGAAAGCTCAGAGTGTCCCTATGGGGTCGCGGAACACGACCACTCCAACCACACGTTCCTCTTTTGCAGACATTGGAAAACGAAATAAGGTTTAGAAATTGCATTAGGCCAACTCTCACCAGTCACCGTTGTTTAGAAATGGTCTCTACAGACAGACTTGGAGACTCTGCCAATGTAGAGAGTTCTGTAAACCAAGAAATTAGGAAAATAATGGTAATACAGCTCTGATGTTGCCTAACCGATGGCCTGTTACTGTAGGAGCCATCTGTAGGTTAAGTTGGAGTACTTTTGAAGTCCCAAGAGGGAGTGATGCCTGGGGCGGTGGGGAGTTAGTGGGTGCGAGTCCTACTCGCTAGCGGAATACTTTGACGGTCCATTAGTCCATTCCTCATCGCCACAAAAAAAACTACACTCGTATTAAGTAAAGTAAAGAATTATACGAAGTGTTTTTAAAACTCAAAATCAACATAGAATTCGAAAGTCAAAATATGTTGGAAGTTTCAAGCAAAAATTAGTAAAATAGTTATACAATGACCAAGTGACTGTTGTGTAATGTAAAAGCTCAGTCAGTGAATCTTCATGCAATATTTCGGTTCGTTTATGAGGTATTGTGCGGACAGACAGGCAGACAGATACGGTATGCAATTTTTCTAGCTGCTCGAGTCATAGTTCTGGCTATCGTTCACCCAATGAATAGCTTTAGCTGGAACGAACAATTTGATACAATGTAAATGTACCCAGTTTACATTGGAGCATGTTACTGGAAAGCATTTTTATAAATGAAAGTAGCATAAACATATATTAAGTGCAAATACGTGTTATTTTATTTTCAGGCCTTATGATGATTTTCAATTAGGAAGTAAGGTATACTAATCGTTACTAAAATTTAATTAAAGTTTACTTCTTCTAAAATAAGCCCACAGGGAATTTGTACTGAAATTTAATATAAATTTAGTGAAATGTTTTACTACAAAAAGAGACACACTTTATACTTCAAATTCAATCTTAAAATAAAGGATGATAAAAGAATTCTTAAAAATCCCTCACAGAAATTAAGTAACATGTAAAAATTCAATTCGTTAATTCAAGATTACGTGAATGAACAAAGAAAACACAAACATGAAAAGTACAAAAGATAAATTAGGAATTGTCTATGGTAATACAAAATTTATCTTATAAGTAAATATAAAAAAGATATATATTGAGAAAAGAACAGAATAATTATTTAAGTAAATAAAAATTTAAACTATAAAACAAACAAGGACACTAATTAAAATAGATGTTGGGTACGTGTGGGCTAAAACTCCTGTGTATTTTTAAGCCCAATCCCAGTATTTTTATAAAAGGTCAGCAATGTAAAAATAAAACAGATACTTAATAAAATAAAATAAATTCTTATTAGTATTTAAAATTTCTTATGTATAAGTAGTTAACGTATAAATAACCCATTTTAATTTTGTGTTAATATTGTGTATACATAAATAAAATAATATTGTTAAGATAATAATAATTCAATATTCTTAAGGCATGTATTAAAATAATTAAAAAGTAATATGAGATGAGTTTGGAAAATAACTAGATACTGAAGAAAGCATATGTTGGTCAAAGTTTAAAGGTAAATAACGTATTCGTTTATTGGCAAAGATTTTGTGGTATTCCAAAGGATGTTGAGGCAAATTGGTTTTAGGCAGTTCAGACGATCAAACATAAAACAATGTGATTGGATGGTGAAAATAAGAATAAAAAGATACTATGTGTAATTGTAAATTTCACGAAATTGCTATGTTATAAACATATGTTAGTATGTGTAGGGATATAATACACATCCAAATACTTTTTAGTGAATATACAGAGTTGTATTAGAGGAGTTATGTTGAAATAAAAGGTTACTTCTAACTTTGATGCTGTGAGGAGAGCCCTTGGACATTCCTTTCAAGACGTAAAATCCAGCCGCGCGCGGGAAAGGATGTGTGGCTGCGTAGTTTATCACTTAACACGTTATCACTTATCACTTTTCACTAATACTTGTGGAATGAATTTAGAGAGAAATTAAAGTTAAATATTAATTGTTCAATATTTAAAGCTAGAGAAAAATAATAAACATGACCGCGCAGACCAGATTCAGTATCATGAATGGGCGAAACGCGAACAAAGCGATCAGCTGGTACTGAAGGTTGATCCAAAAATAGAAGTCCAGTTACAGAATCAGTAATGTAGCGAGTCGGGGACCCAGAGGTAGCTCAGTGCCCTGTCCCATTCACTACAAGCGCCCCACTGTCCACTTCGAGTGATAGTAATAAACTTATATGTTGTCATAAATTAACTAATTGTCAGATTAAAGAGTTTTTAAAGCCTATACAGATTGGGATAATAATGTAAAATTATATAGATAATAGAAGTGTACAAATTGCAATATATAAAAGCAGTCTTAACTATTTATCTCACTGATATACGCCAAGCAAAATGTGTAAAATATAAAAAAACGACTCTTAATAAATAAGTTTATCTTGTATGACTGCAGTTACACCAAGCAAGAATTTCTCCTCTGATATCAGGGCTTCGTCCCACTGAAACCTAACTGAAAGAAATGTACAAGAAATGTTGTCAATCGTACATATAACCTATAAAATATATATTTAAAATTATTATTAAATTAATTTTATATACATTTATTATAAAGACCTTTCACTTATATATAACTTACTTCATCGGTAAACAAGTAATCAGTTTTTTTCTGAATTGACTTATTTTAAATATTTATTTAAATAATTATTTGAGTTTTTATAGTAAAATGTTTGAATTTGTATTGATTAAAAGGTTTTTTTAATATATAGAGTATTACCCATTCATTGCATCCATTAGAACTTTATTCGACATAATTTAGGGTTTTGTATAAAAGATGAATTTCATGAGCCAGTACAATGCAAGAAGCGCAAAAGCCAAACAGGTTGTAAGGACGAAGATGACGTCAAGCAGGAAGTACTGGTAGAGAGGCAGACTGACAGAAGCCGGTTGCAAGTGTGGCGCCCCCTGGTGTCTGATGACGTACTCTGTCCAGTACAATGCTGTCTGCAGCGGCGTCATCGGTCGGTCCCGGAACTGTTGTGACAGTTTCCTCATGTTCTGTTTGTACCTAGAAGAATCATTTATATGTATGAAACACATAATCTAACTAAGAAAATTATATGAATAATCTAAACTTAAAAATTCTCATTCATTCTTTAAAATATTATTTAAGTTTATAAAATTTATTTTTACAGACATTTAGTTGAAGGTCTTCTAAAAAGGTTGAATATAAACTTTGTCACTAGCCTAACACTTGTAAAAAATAAAAATAAATTTAAATAGGAAATGTGATATATAGCACGTGTTTGACATATGCTAATACCACGTATAAACTATAGTTAAATGTAATTTGACAATGTATATATGAAAAAATGCAATGTAATTAAAAGATAGAATAAACGAGGATTATTCATGAAGTAAGGAACGTTTTCACCTGACGTTACCAGGTGCGTGCCAAACGCGTATATATTAGTGTGCTCATGCTCGGCACCTCAGTCCGAATCCAGCCGTGACAACTGGAAAATCATTGCACTGCTCGTTTTATATCTTAAAAATTTAAATGTGTGCTGCAATCGAAAATACCGCCAGGTGTAAAGTGCAATCTGTGATTGGTTTTGGTTGGCAAACAACTTAAGACCAATAGACATTTTTCGGGAACTGTGTGAAGTGTACGAGAACAACGTAATTTTTCTCATTCTTCCTACAATTCTGATCTTGCTCCAAGTAGTTTTCATTTGCTCGAACAAATGGGGACCTGGCTAACAACACAGCATATAGGCCACGATGGGAGCTCCAGATACACATCAGTGAGATCACAGGCGACATAATTCAATGACAGGAATTTCAAAGCTTCTCCACCGCTAATAGAAGTGCCTGAATTTGTATGGTGATTATGTAGAAAAGTAGTATTTTAGTCCCCTTTCCACAAGTATGTAATGAAATGTTTTTCTTGTACTTGGAGATTTTAAAATTCAGAAACGTTTTTTACTCTCTGAATAGCTCACGTATAAAAAAATCAAATTAAAATGAACATGAATATATCATACTGTTAAATTTCTGTATTTGTATTGATGTGCTTAAAAAATTATTTACTTAATATGTAGTAAAATATCTGATTATTATATACTTTGGATTGTTCAGTATCTCGCCCACGGCTATTCTTATTTTCTCTTCGGACAAGTCATCATAGTCCAGCTGTATTCCAGCACCTGGTTTGACGATTTTTTCAATATTGCCATATTGATCAGCGAAGAAGGGAATTCCGATCATGGGTTTGCCAACGTAGACAGTCTCAGTTAAACTCCCCAAGCCTCCATGACCAATAACAGCCACAACATTTTTGTGTTCTGAAATTAAAGAAATTAACTGTAAATTTGCTAAGTCAGACAGAATATTTAGCATACAGATAAATGACTTGTTTACATTTACTTTAACTTCAGATAAATTAAATTTTTTATAGAAGTGTTAATGTTTTTTTATAGAAGTGTGCAATAAGATTGCATTTCATAATGTTGAATTGTTGTGATTGATTGGAACAGTAGTGACCAAAGATGGGATGTATTAAACATACACATTCCAAAGAATATTAATAACGGTTGTTCATTCGTTTATTATTCTCACAGAGAAAATGCCACTTTCAAGACTTATTACCTTATCTTACTACCACGTCATATATTAATGAAATATGAGGCTTCATTATGTCCAAGTCAGTGGCTCCCAGTGTGTTCCGGCGCAGTGCCATCCACAGCTACTCACATTGCCCTCCTTCTTACTGACATTTGCCAGCTTTCCTGATAGTGATTGACTTCATACGGAGATTTGACTTCACCAAATTGGAAATGATCAAATTGGAAAAGAGTGCAGAAAAGGTAAAATACGCTACCGTCGAGGAATGTAACTGGATATCAGATAGGAGTACGACACGACACACCACGTAAGAGGTTTCACTGAAGTTACATGGTCAATTTTAAGCCTATAGTTCAATTCCCTCTCGAGATGTCGCGCACAGTCCCCAGACAGATAGAATAAAAAAAATCTGTCAGCCTACCGAGTGGAATAACAATTTAGTCGAATCCTATGAATTGTTATACAACTTCATCAAACTTATTCTTTAAAGTCTTCTGGTAAAATCGTTATTGAGATATTCCGTGGGTATTGATTCTGCATAAAGGCTCAGCCCAAGTCTAAAAAGATAATTGTGTATCACTAAACACGACGTTGCCTAACTGTAACGGACATTACATTCACAGTTTAAAATCTATAGCTCAATTTGTTCTTGAGATATTCATTGTGAAACATACATATGGCAGATATACATACAGACGTAAGAGGAATATTACCTTAATCCTTAGTGGTCGCTTAGAAAAACATACAAAATTTCAATTTCTTAGCTCAAATAATTCTCTAGATACTACCCTGATTTGTAGGCTTTGCTAACGTTCAGCCAGATCACATGAAGGAAACATGGATCACTATCGAATTCTATCTTCTATTGATTCAACGTAGTATCGGAGGACCTAATAAAACAAAAACCTTACCAACTCATTCCCCAAATATGACGTTAAAATTGGATTTTTATCATATTAAAACTTTTTCCTATATTTAATTTATGAATTCACAGATAAAACTTAATTTTTGTATTTATGTATATAAGTTTGTTTATTCTATGATGTTCTCGTAGCAATTGTGATTACCCATAACACCAATTTAAAACGTATGTTCGCTAACGTCCACCCGTACTCCCAAACCCCTATAATATAATTCTAAATAAATAACTTATCCATATTTTATTTTACAGTGTTTTCAAGCGCTTATATGTGCTTCAGTGAATGTTCTAAGCTTTTTCTTGAATGTGCTGTGTTGATTATAATGTACCATGTATCACATTAACAAGACATGTCTTTCAAACTTTCAAAAAATCAAAATAAAGTTTCCCCAAATTTTAAGAGTCATGTATGTAACAGTGAAGATTTCAGACGATGCACTAAGTGGAAAGTGAAATCGAGCTATGAAATGTTATGTATTTTTGTATTAAAAATTTGTAGGAAGAAGAATAGAAACTTATTACACAATATATTTAATTAATTTTTGGTTTCCTTAAACACAGCAGCAAATAAATAGTATTTGAGCAAATTCCTATTGTTATCACTAAAGTTATAAATGTAGGCCTATCAAAAAGTTTCAAAGTTTTGTAGCGAATAATGGCTTCAAACATTCTTCCATGACATAGTTAGAACATTAAGTATAATTTGTAATAAGTTTTTTACGTTATTCATTGTTATATTCTGTTATTATTTTAGTATCTCAATAATAAATAATTCTTAATTTCGTTTAAAATTATTCTATTAAGTTGTCTTAATTTATTTTTGATAAACGCCAAGTTTCCGATTATAGTAATATAGCTGGTAAATAAAAGATATTTAGAAATACTCCTTGGTTATATCAGAGACAACGAGCCAAAGTGGGCTGTACTGATGTTGCCTAGGGCATGAAGTTTAGGAGTAGCAGGAAATACTACGAAAAAACAATTACGATAAAACGAAACGTTAAAGATTCGTGTGTTGGTAGATAGTATGGCTGTAGCAGCTGACAGAAGTCATTACTTTACGAACTGAAAGTTGTCGGAAAACAAGAGATATCCAAGGATTACAGTATACAGTCGGAATGTGTTTAAATACTGCTAACGAATGGTAAAACTTGTAAAATAGATTAAAGTTGTTATTTTATAAATAAACGTATAAATTAAAACACTAAATGTTTGTGCGTGAATGTGGTGGTGGATTTCTGTTAGGCCTATCCATATATAGCTAACATATAAACATACACTTGAAACTAAATGACCAATTCTGCTATGTGGTGGTTTGACTTGACGTGGCATGTCCTTATACGTGAAGATGGAAACAAAATTAAAGTAAGGAGGTATTGGGGCGGTCCGACTGTTGTTTTTGGATTCAAGGGGAGTGGGATTTATTTGCCTCAATTGCACGAGTGAACTCAACATCACTTAAAATATTGGCGCGTCATTTTTCCTCTTTTAACACTTCCGCGAGGCCAAAAGCTAAATAGTATAAGTAAACTGGAATGTATCAGGTATAAATTAACGTATTTTCATAGACACCTCGATTAACGTTCGTCAAAACCATTAGAATGAGATTATTTAGCTTGTAAAACATAAGAATAATAGAACATTTCTGTTTGTCAGCATTATTCATTATGATGTTGTGCTTTAAATTAAAATTCGTCTATGGTGGTTTAAAAAATTCTAACCATACGGACATTCTACATGTAAAATTTTGGCTTAATGGCTTAATATATATTGAATAAAATTATATGCATAAGGAACCATATAGGCATCAACATTTTATATCCACTCATATCCCATTATCTTAACTCTGAACAATCTTGTACTAATAAATTGGAATAACCTGCATTTTAGACTGAAACATAATCATAAAAACTTACCCATTAGATCTCTTTGTGAAAACCAATTGCGTAGGACAACATTAGATGGTGCCTCTGGCAGATCCTCCTCGTATTTAAAAATTACGGTTTGAGGAATTTTTGAAAACACATTCATGAACATCTTTATTATTGGCTTTGGAAGGCTACAAGTACGAACTAGTGATCCAAAACTCACTACTATAACACCATTAGTAGAGTTGTCTAAAATATGTTTTAAATCCTGAAAACAAATACTATGTTAAAAAACCGATCAACAAAAGTAATCCTAACTCACAGTAAGTCATTACTTTTTGTTTTTGAAAACTACAAGCTAAGTAGAGGTACAAAATATTAATTTACTTCTTAATTTATTTTGTATTAGACTTTATTTCAGATTTTGACTATTATGATATTCCATGGAAAAAAAACGAATAATATTGTAGTCAAAATCTTTCACAGTAATGGTTCGTGATATTTTATGTTTTTCCTACAGACACTAATAAAATTGGTTACAGTTGCCCTTTACAATACTTACATCACTAGTAGCTACGTATTTAGTGTAATTGAAAAAATGATGTTTTAAGGTTTGGTTACTATACCATATCATTCGATGAATAAATTATTTTGAACCATTAAAACTATTCATTAACATATGAGACATAAATTGTTAATATATTATTATTGTGTTACCTTTGTCAATGGACGACTCTCTTTTATATGTATTCCTCCAATTTCAATAACATTGGGAGGGAAAGGTCGACTCTGAGCAAGGGCATGATAACTGTTGACGAAAACTAGCGATGTGTTCCCCACAACTTCATGTAGTGGTGGCAGAGCTTCACCGAAAATCTGTTCCACTAAAGTTTGTGTCTGTTTGGCATACACGTGAAGATGCCAGTACTTGGCGTAAATAAGTACAGCAGTATTATATATCCTTTGCCAAAAGGTCATCTCTGGGGTAAAATGTACGAGATAGTTAGGAATATAAGAGGGGTTGTCAGGTAACCCAACTCTCTCGGCACCCCAAGGCATGGCCGTGCTGGTAGTGAAGGAAATAAGAGGAATTTGCAGTTTATGAGCGAGATAGGCAAAACAATCGCTAGCAAATAACTCAGTGATCAAAAGATCGAATCGTTCTTTTGAGTTTAACACATTTTTAACTCTCTGTTCTCCCAGAACTTTACAGGATCCTTCATGTAATCGGTTTACAAAATGTGTCGTTCCCCATGGAGATGGCATTGCCTTTTTGATCATTTCAATAGAGAACGTGTTCATGTTTTGCGGGATAGTATCGGAACAATCAACATCAGTATAGTTCGGCAGAGGCTTCTTCTGTGGAAAAGAGGAGAACACAGTGACCTGGTGCCCTCTAGAGGCTAACTCCTGGAACAGCGGCTCTATCACTATCCAGTGACTTTTTGTCGGAAAGGGCACCATTGCTAAAATTCGTGCACCATCACATACGGTAACCAGAAGAAGGAGTGTAGCCTCAATATACATCTGTAAACAGTTTAACTACAGGTAATAACATTTCATATCAATAGTTCAGTTGTATATATTAATATCTTACAAATATTAAGGCGTTACAAATCATTATTGAGTTAATTTTAGAATATCAGGTGGTGCTTGATACAAGAGATAGTAAATTTTGGTGTGTTTTATTTCAAGTAATTATTATTAGATGTTATGAATTTATAGTAACTTTGTATTAATTTGTATTTATTAGATGAAGCATCACTGGCATAAGTATCTAGAATTAAATTGAAGAAAGTGCAGAGGAATTAAAATGTAACTTAAATATTAATTAATGTAAGTCTATTAAAAAACCCGTAAGTTCAAATACAAGAAAAAAATCTAAATTAGCCCGATACTATGTACTAAAATGAAAAGTAAATACATAGTACAAGTAATTAAATTTTATTTCGTTTAATCATGAAATCGACCATAAATAATACCTACTGGGCCAAATAGAACGAAAGAAAAATTATAAATCTTTGAAAATGGCACATAAATTTACAACTTGATTTATCCGGGTTTCTATAATTACGTAACTTAATGTCTTTGGAAATTTAATTAGTAATAAATAACCCCAGTGAAGGCACAGTAACTGAGTCAGCAGACTGTTATCTGTCTTGCCTGACTGTATGTATGTGTTGATAACCCAGTGTGTATAAAAACCGTAGTTTAAAAATATTTTCTGGTGTTCGGGCATTTTTATTTGCTTTGCGAATAAAAGTCGGTTACTTGGCGTCACATATATATATATATATCTATATATATATATATATATATATATATATATATATATATTATATGTATATATGTCTAGGCTTCATTCAATAAGTAGTAGATATTGAGGTAATTCTCAGAAATCGGACGAAATTAAGTGAAAACAGACTAATCTATTTTGAGTGAAACGTTATCAAGGTGCTCGTATTAAACGCTCCAATATATTCTGGGAACAGGCAATTGCATGTTCTAATTTGTGATTTGCAATGAATAAGAATTACAACTGAAGAAAATGATGAGTAGTAAAAATCGTATAAATCTCGATACCTTAAAAATTCTAGTACATAATTTTGTCTAATAACTGCTGTGACTTTATTGTAAAAAGCATTTGATGAAATATTTACTAAACTTCTTTACATTACTCTTAAATTATAGATGAACGAGTGCTGAGTACTAAACCAAAAACGATGGAAATCCGTCTATGTGGTTTTATTTTGGTTGGGTATAATTGATTATATGATAAAAAATATTACACAATATTGTTTTATAGAAATGTCCGCTGATAAAATAGAAATAAATTATTGCAGCAATCATTATATGCAGACATTTCTTTGCTAAACATAACGCACTGTGTATCTGTAACACATGTTAAAGGAACAACAATATCCGGCTAGCTATATTATACGTAGTTAACAGACATTTGGTAATATTTATATTCACTGACTAACTACTGAATGATCGTCAGAAACCTGTCCGCATATTCTGAAAACAGTTTTAAGGCAAAGAAATTCCGAAATTTTTATAGTTAGTAGATAAATGATCACTTCAAAGAAAACTAATTTTGTTCTTCTTAAAATCAATAATTAAGTGTTCAGGTTTGTTCTAATTCTTACGGATTAATTAAATTATACAATTTTTACTGCGTTGAATTTTAATCTAACTTACCCACAATACCAATCTGCTAACGACAATTCTTTTAGGCAGTACATTAAAAATAATATACCATTAAAGCAATGAAAAGATTATATGTACTGTTATCGACTGGATTCAATGAATGTTTATTTAATTAATCAACACGCCGAAGAACAATAATACATTAAAATAAAACTAGAAACATGCAAATAATACATTTTACTAGTCTAATATAAATTTGAGTTATTTAATTTTAAATCAGTCCAATCCTTAAGTTCGAAAAGAAAAGAACTTACAATCACGTGGTTATAGCTGGACGGACCCCTCACACATACTGGCGTTTAGTTCCATTGTGGCTTATCAAAATTATCAACACTCTCAACGTGAATCTTAACCTTTTACCTCGTTTTCGCAAGATCACTCTATAATTCCAAATTAATAAAATCTTTTGACCCTAAAAAATATTAATAAAAAAACTAAAACCAAAGAAAATAAATAAGTTTATCTCTAAATAAAACTATATCTGTTTTTGAGATGGTAGAGTTTGACTGAGCTATTACTATCACTATACTATAACTTCTGAGAAGTTTCTGAGATGAGATCAGAATTCTTTATAAAACTTTAGCCCCAAATATGAAAGTAAACAGTCTTTTTAAGATATGTGCAATGATTTATTTTATATGTTCCACAACAATGCTGAATAGTGTCTATAGCTTAAATATAACATCTAGATCTTCATTCCCGTAGTTTTTGTTTTGTGTTGCTTACAGATCCAGAACTACCTTACACTATCACTGCCGACAACGTCTTTTGACGGCGGCGACTTTAACAAAAATAAAAATGCATTTCAAAGTATTTGGACTTCGGCATTGATACTCATTCGCTATTTCTATTTCTTTCTCTATGGATTATGATCTATAAAATATTGTTGGCAGACATCTGGAATTTGGGAAAAAGGTGGTTTGTTTACGAACTTGTCTTCACGTCGTGTCGCCCGTTTATTGTTCTGCTTATCGTCATCTGCATTGTTATTGTTTTGCTTGCTGTTACTTTAGTTTACAACAATTGTTTTGTGAGTAAATACAATGAATCGAGACAGTCTTGAAGACAATCAAGTGCTAGAAGAGTTACTCAGATTTTCTAATGACAGTGAAAGTGATGATTTATTCTAAGATGACAGACATAATGATCAGATTTTACTGCCGATGGATTTGTTGAGAATTTCTTTACTAAAGTAAAGAAACATAAGCAAAGTAGTAAAAAAACCTTTTATTATGGTGTTTTAAAAATGATTGAAACAATTGGGTTAGGCTTCCACACAAAAACAACGTTTAAACATAAGTGGATTTCAATTGTAAATATGTGTAGCTGTAGTCACAGTAATTAAAATGATAAATACAGTAAATAATAATGAGAAATATATTTATGTTGTCGACTAGTACATAGTGATGCTTTTGGCAACTTTTTATTTTTTGCAAAAAAAAACTTATTTTTTAAAGTTTAAAAACAAGACATTGTGTTTGAAATGATTTACGCATGAACATTTATATAGAAAGAGGAACAACTTAGCTTAAAAAATAAGTTAGTCCCATGGTTTTCTTATAATCTTACCAAATTATATTTATTTAAAAATTATTAAAACGGGTGGCAGTGTATTAAAGTTGCCAAAATTAGGAGGTGGCAGTGAAAGCGCAATACCAGGACTACCAGTACTGAATTGGTGCAAAGAAATTTATTCTATGAAAATAACTTTCAGAAAGTGTGGTAACGTTACTTATAATATAAGAAGTATAAAATTTTAAGTCAGTTTGTTTATGATTTTGTTTATAATTTTTAAATATATATATATATATATGTGTGTATATATATATACATATACATATATATATACATATATATATATATATATATATATATATATATACAGTATATTTATTTCTAAAACATATACCTTAAAAAGAACAAAACCCCAAAATAAGTCGTGTAAATCCCACTGTTATCAATGTACGAAAATCTCCAATAAAATTAACACTTACCAAATATCACGCAGAACTAGTCGGGAAAAACTAAGAACTTCTAATAAATTAGACGCTGAGACTAAAACTACGAGAAGCCGACTACAACCTCGATCTGGGTATAAGTACCTCCCCTTTCCATTGCCCCATTACATCGTTACCGATGCCCGTGACTGGCCCTAGCACGCTTTCAGTCATGAGGAAACAGGATTCACAAACCTTTATTATTACCTTTCTCCTTCCACCCTGAACTAAGTCCTAGCCATATTGTTACTTTCTACTGTGTCCTTTCTTAAGGAAAAGAAACTATTTTGACTTATCGTTATTGCTATTAATTAAGTTATTGCTCTGATTAATTTTGATTTCCTTTCAATAACAAAGAGAGAGTACGCCACATCACACGTCGCATAACGGGCTTGGCTAAAAATTATTAAACATAACATATCATATATATATATATATATATATATATATATATATATATATATATATATATTGCTCCTTTCATTCTCTAGATGCGTACTAATAGACACGCACACCATCATAGAGAAAAGAAATGTTTACATCGTCCCGGCAGAAAAATGAGAAATTGTGTTAGTCCACGAGTGATATGCACCATCGGAGAACCTTTTCTTTCTTTATTGAAATGAACTTTCATGCAAAATTTAAAGTGTACAGATGAATGTTTCTCAAGCTATCTGACCACATGATACATTCACATTTTTGTTAAGTAATGTAGATTTACAGAAGAAATAAAGGTTCTGATAAGCTAGCGAGGGTTCTACAGCATAAAAGTACTCTGAAATAAGGTATTGTCAGTACTATTTTACACTGACTGCAGTCTATTATATTTATTTTACTCTGTAAATAAAAGTGTTACCTGTCACAATTATTGTTCACAGTTTATTTTAAAATTTATGTATACAGCTATTTATCGTTTTTAATCATGGTTACCCATAAAACCAATTTAAAAATACTCTCTATCGCTCAGCCCAATCCCATGGAGTTTTTTTTTTTTTTTTTTTTTTTTTTTTTACGTAGGGGGAATGCATTTGCGCACGGAGTGTGGGACTCCCTTGCGGACTACCCACTAAACCCCCTACGGGCCACGGAGAGCCCAGGCCGGAACCCTTTCGGATGACATCTTGCCTGGTCCGTGTGTCTTATGTCTCAACCAGGACAAAACTACTTGTTTCGGAAGCTAGGGGTCAGCCAGGGCATCCGTCTTCACGCTTCTGATGAAGGATCGCATGTACGTGAGTGGTGACTGCATTCCAGGCGTCCTCATTTCTGCAGCATCATCTCCACAATGGTCTCTGCCGTAACATCACCAACTGTGGTGGCGAGCGTTTGCCTGGCCTCGGTGAAGCGCCCGCAAGCGAAGAAGGTGTGATGAACATCATTCATCTTCCTCCGGGCAGTAAGCACACCGAGGCGACCTGACTTTTCCCATCCTGTAGAGGTACTTCCTAAAGTAACCGTGCCCCGTCAGGAACTGACACAGGTAGAAATCTATCTCCCCGTGGCCACGATCTATCCAGGATTGAAGCTCTCGAATGAGACGGAAGGTCCAGCGGCCCGTCCAATCCTTCCGTCCACCTCCGCTGCCAAACCTGCAGAGTCTCCGCCCTGGCAGCAGCCAAGGCATCCTTTCTACCCCGCTCGGCAGCCTCCCGGAAGACGGTCTGTCTCTCGATGGCCAGCAGGTCAATAGGAATCACCCCAGCCACGACCGCCACGGCTGAACCGGAAACGGTGCGATAGGCGCAGGCGACCCTAAGTGCCGCTCTTCTCTGTACCGATAACAGCTTTTGACTGTATCGCCTTATCCTCATGACACCCGCCCAAACCTCTGCGCCATACAGAAGGGTTGAGTTTACAGTAGACATGAGGAGGCGTCTCTTACTTGACCTAGGGCTTCCTACGTTAGCCATCAGCCTGCCGAGAGACATAACCACCTTAGAGGCTTTGTCACACACCGCCTGAATGTGCTCCCAATACCGAAGACGGCAGTCGAGTAACACACCCAGGTACTTCGCCGCAGTCCTTGTCCGAACCTCGACACCCCCCACATTCATTAGAGATCAGAGTGGGGGATTCTCCGTCGAGTGAGCATAAACGATTTCGGTCTTGGAGACCGCCAGCTCAAGTCCATGGCTCGTCATCCAGGCATTGACCCGAATCATTACCTGATTAAGGCGTAACTGTGCCAAGTCCGGCGTCCTCGCCGTGATGACTGCAGCCACGTCATCAGCATAACCCACGAGGTAGACGTCGTGGGGCATCTCGAGGCGAAGCAAACCATCGTATGAAACCATTCCATAGGTCTGGGCCGAGAATAGACCCTTGAGCCGCACCGGCAGTGACCTCTTTTGTTCTCCTTCCGTCTTTGGTTTCATACAATAGCCGTCGGTTCTTCAGGTAGTCCTGCACAATGACCAGGAGATAGTCGGGCACACTGAAGTCCCGCTGCAACGCCTCTAGCATGTCCTCCCACCGAGCAGAGTTAAACGCGTTTTTTTACGTCAAGTGTAACCAACAGCACAATCGGCCGAGCCTGGTGACAGGCTGTTTCGGCCTGCTGGACGGCACTGATCACCTCTGAAATGGCGTTTCAGAGTTGAGTGTCGCTTTCGAAAGCCATGCTGCCGGGGAGAGAGATCTCCGGCGGCTTCGATGGACGACAGCAAACCTGGGTTTCAGCAACCTTTCATAGAGCTTCCCCGCGGTGTCAAGCATACAAAGTGGCCTGTATGCCGACGGGGAGTTCGGATCACTTTTGCCTTTGCTGATCAGCGCCAACCTAGCAACCTTCCAGCGCGACGGGAACACACCCGCTACCAAACATGCATTAAACATGTTCAGCAGCAAGAGCGGATAACTCGCCGCCACAATCTTCAAAACCTCAGCTGGAATGCCATCAGGTCCCGGAGCCTTCTTGTTTCGCATGGTAGACACCGCCGCTACAAGCTCCTGCTCCGTAAAAATGGGAACGTCTGGTACCGGTCTCGCTACTCTCTCCTCCCGCCTTACAGGGTGACTTGGGAAGAGAGCTTCCACGATCGTCGAAAATCATTCCAGCAGGCATTTTCCGTGCTTTTCCCTATTCCTCCTAGCTTTTTTCGCACAAGTTTGTATCCTCTTCCCCAAGGGTCCGAGTCCACTTCCTGGCAGAGCTCACGCCAGCATCGTGCTTTGCTCAAACGAATTGCTGCACTCAGAGCTTTCTTAGCAGCCTTGTGCTCTGCCGACCTAGTTATAGCTTCAGGCCGGTTTCGAGCTCGCTGCGCTCTACGTCTGCACATTAGTGCAGTTCTCCTGAGCTCGCCAATTTCGTCCGTCCACCAGAAGGCTTGGCGACGGCCCCGGTAAGGTCGTTTCCGAGGCATTGACGAATTGCAAGCGTGTTCTATCAGTTTCATGGAAGAGTCGATATAAGCCTCAACCTCAGCTGTTTCAGTGGACTCGGGAAACCCCAGAACACCAGCCTCGATACTACGATCTAGCTGCTCGACAAGTTTTCCCCTGTCCAGCTTAGCCAGATTCCAGCCAAGAGTGTTTCGGGTATTCGCTATCCCATGGAGTGACATTATCGAACTCAATGTTTCTCACATAAAATGAAGCTTCATGCAGAGTTTCAAGTCTGTAAGGTCAGTTCGTTTTCGAGATATCGGCCTTGCAAACAGATGGACAGAAATGAAATTTTTCCAGCCACACAAGTGATCCACTTCGCTAAAGCTTGAAATAAAATAAATTTCAATTTAATCTAATGTAGCGAAGAATGCTACATTGAGTACGCTAAGATTATTAGTAGTTATACTCGATAACGCGTCTAGTTATCATATTCATAATATGATTGGTAGTCGGACTTTTGGACTCAGCGAAGTCTACGATATTCGTATAAGGTTAGAAACTCGTCACAAATGTTGAGTCTTTTTACGGCTTGTCGCTAGCCAGAATAAGTTATAATACTGATACCGAAAGACAGACAATACTTGTAAAATAGATTAAAGTTGTCTTTTAATATTTATTATAAAAATTGTTCTCTAAGAAAACTAGAGTTAATAAGGAACCAAGTTTGGCACATACGTTTGAAAAAACATGAGAAATTGTTTAAGGTGTTATTTTTTAATAGTCAACGTTACTGTTATATTTGGACTCAGTAACGTGTAAAGAAAAGATTACAGAAACTAGATAATGGCAAATATACAGTTTTTAAACAAAAAACATTACTAATTCATTTGGGATGAAAAGTAGCGAACACCTTAAGAGAACACCAAAGAATATTTTTAAGATAAATTTACTCCTCACCATTCCAAAAGCTCCTATATGTATAGCGTTCCCAAAATCCAGAAACCTAAAATCCGTCTCCGGCCTATAATCAGTTTTCATAATTCTACCTTGTAGGGAATTGTCTAAAGTCATTTTGGTTATTTTAACACCATTGATAGGGGAAAAACTAACTCATTTTTTAAACTTTTAGGGATGTTGTAGTGAAGTCAAAATCCCTGAAGTTGACTAAAATTGACAAGCTAGCTATAAATATCCCCCCCCCCCACCCCCCCCCCCCCCCACCCCCCCCCCCCCCCACCCCCCCCCCCCCCCACCCCCCCCCCCCCCCACCCCCCCCCCCCCCCACCCCCCCCCCAAAAAACACACTGTCAAACACTGGAACTGGAATTGGGCAGGTCTGCTCTTTGTACACAGATGTCAAAGACTAGGCTTCAAGCACATGGTTAAACCTAGTGATTGACAATGAGGTTACTTCTGTATTGTTAATTTATTTTGAAAATGTAGCATACCAAGATAAAGTTTTATTTCATGGGTAATCTACTTGTGTATTTAACATTTTATTTTACATGTAGAAGGTGGGATGGATTAGGATTATAAAACTTACTTTTTTAATGTAAGAATTATTCTAGTTTGAAGTTTTTATTTCACTGAAATTACAAGGATATATAATATGTGTGACGTGTGGCAGACATTAAAATTCTAACTGTCAAAGACTGGGTTGATGTCAAGCACTGGTTGGTTTACCCTTTTTGGAAAGATTTGGTACCTCTGGTAGGCTTAACAATATATAAGTTTAATTAAATTAAAAGTAAGTGTTCTCCAAATATATAATTTTGTTTTATTGGATTATTAAAACATTTGTAAAGTAGCGTTATCTAAAACGTATTATGATTGTTCTTATTTACATAAAAGAAGCAAAACAAGTTTTGAACATCGGGAACAATTATCATACAATGTCTTATTAATATCAACAATATATAATAATGTAATTAGCAAATTAAAAACTAAAATTTAATTCAAATTGGCTTTGTCGAGCTAGGATTCAAATTTATCGCATTTCGTTCGCGCTTATTCTCGTGTAATGATGATAACCTATACGCTGTCTAATAAGTACCAACAACTTAGAGTAAACTAATTAGCCAATTCAATTTAAGAACCATTCCAATTTGGCTTTCTGGAGCTATGTTTTAATGCAGTTCGTGCTTATTGTGTGTGTGATTATGATGACCTAGTGATAACCCCAAGTGTGATTGTTTTCAACAAGAACACACGATCTATTTGAAAAGTCCTTCAGATCTATAATAAAGACACACTACAATACGAGTGAGTAGTTTTGTTCTTGACCTATTACTTACATTTTCCTTATAATATTTAGCTTAAGCGTTATTGTACGTTTTGTAAAAATCTTAGTAAATCAGGGTACTTCATTTTTTCCATTAACTAATATTAATTCTTAACTTACTTATACTGATTAAGTTATATTAAATTTTTGAAACATAAAACAATACAAACTTGTTTAATATTCCTAAAAGGTTGATAACGGTATGAAATATTAGTGTGTTTGCAATTTACTTATTCGTACAATTTTGGTAATCATTTTTAACGTTAAAACATTTATGCTGGCAAATGTATGAAACTATTTTGGAAGATTTTTGCCTTATCTCTAAGTTGAATTCTTTTTATGTAAAACGTTTACTGTTTTGCAATGAAGTAAGACATTATTACAAACAATAGTTAAGTTACTGTTTTAATAAAAAAATAACTTGTTGCTGTCAGTGAAATAGCCTATACTTGAAACAACTACCATATTTGTCTGATAGTTTGTTATTCATTTTGAAACCGAGTTTTTCTGTAGGAGTTGTTAAGTTTTATATATTTAAAACAAATCCTGCCTGACTCAGACTCCATAATTTTCATGTCTGTTAGAGCATTTCGTGCAAATTTTAACATGTAGGGGGATCCAAAATAGCACAAATATCATAATTAACGATATGAAGTTTTAAAAAATGGCGCTTCATGGAATTAACTACCTAAATGTTTTAAATCCCTGAGATTAGTGCTTATTTCGTGAAAGGTCACACTTTGAACATTCATGTCCACTGCACTCAGTTTTAGTATAGTCACTAATTAGTTGCAACAGGAAAATTGATGAAGTTTTAATTTTTAAAAAGTTTTCTATAAACACATCAAAAATGGCCTCTCATTGAAAAAATTTGAAAAACTACAGTTTTTGTTGTTTTTCTTTTCAATGTATACTTTAAATCCTCCAAGATTTACATATCATATGTTTTTCCCCAACTGCTCGTCATATACTCTCTGTTTCCTAATACGCATTATATAGAATACTAAACTTACATTTCTTAAGTAATTTTGTTCTTTTACATGACGATTAAAATTTATAAATGTTTCTTCCAAAAACCCTGGGCTACAATTTAATTATGAGATCCATTTCCTTATTGTGGCAGTGTTTGGTAATGGAAGCCCTCAAAAATATATAAGCTTTTGATGAATAAAAGTAGAGTGTAAGTGCAAACTCTTCACTTTAAACTCTAAAATGTTGTTAACTTTGTCTGAAAAAGTCTGTTTATCTTTACTTTTATCTTTGTTTTTAAGATTACTTACCAGCAACCCGAGGGAAAACCCTGTAGAATTGTGTTCCAAACTGGCGCTTTTAATGTAAGAAATCTTCTTGAGTTGCTCAGAGCAGATGTCTTGACGTAAAGAACACGAAGGGTAGCCAACAATGCAAAATCCAGCGTTAAACGATGATTCGTGTTTATACATGAAAAGGCGGATGCCCTTAGTCCCATTAATCGCCACACACATTGAACGCCTGCGTGTCCGTGGATACACCCGCAACGCACAGCTGTATTCGACTAGAAAACACGGCATGCAGGTTATGGATTTCGAGTAGTATAATTCGTTGATGGGTACTTGAGGCTGTTGACTTAAACAAGTATTTTTAAGGATTTTTTGTATTGGGAACGGGCATCCATCGTTTTGTCAGTTCCTTGCAATTTATTTTTCCGATCGCTCAAAACAAGTATACACTTTAGAAGGAAAACGGGAAATATTCTTGATTCGTATCGAACATATCTTTAAAATTAAACCCATACTATGATGATTTTATGACTTAATGCATGCAAGGTTCAAAATTGTTTTTCCGCAAATTAAATATCGAAAACCTAAAAAGCGCTTCAATGTGTATTAATCTATATTTAAAATTGAGTATACCTTTCAAGAAATAAGCACTAATCTCAGGGATTTAAAACATCTATGTGTGTGTGTGTGTGTGTGTGTGAGAGAGAGAGAGAGGGAGAGAGAGAGAGAGAGAGAGCGAGAGGGAGAGAGAGAGAGAGAGAGAGAGAGAGAGAGAGAGAATACCTAGTTTTAAGCAACGCAAAACTTTGATATTCTATATTGGTAAATAAGTTACATTTATATTCAAATACCATTGTTGGAAATTGCATACTCTACAAAAAGGATGCTGTACATTCTGAACGAATTAACTAAATACTCTAATTAATTAAATGCCAACAACTTAAAGGCTACGAACGTATACTACGACATTGGAGAGTATAACAAGATTATGGACGTAAATCGGTATTCTCCGAAAGTCTATTACTAACTACAGCAATGCCTGGAAGAAATCTCACTATCCATGACAAGTGCCAGAAAAGGTATGAAAGCTGGTCCGTTTTCATTGGTAATTACTTTAACAAATTCTCTAGATCTGACCAGTTCAGTCTTTTTTCCAAGCTCTGTACCGTGTAAATTAGAAGTCGTAGCTGAAATACGAGGTTAAATTAAAACATCAAATTAAATTTCTGACAAGAAAGGTCCAGTCGTTTTTCTCCTATCTCTAACGGTTTAGCCACTAAACGTCCTTAGAGTTAAAACTTTGTTTAAACAAGGAAAAATCAATAAAATAGGTATACTTTAAACTTCCAGAATCCCTAATATAAGGAAGGGACTATACCTGTACCCGAATTCCAATTATCCTCGAATTCCGTTTATCCCTGAAATCCGCTTATCCCCGAATTCAGCTTATCCCGAATTTTGCTACATCCCCTCTAAGGGGCCTGGGCGAGTACCCAAATTATACACCTAACAGAAATTGTACCTGTAAAACAGAATTAGGTCTGGGTATGGCAATTTATCAATGACAATGTTTATTACCTATAAACAAGCTTATTGAACTTCTCAGACATCAGGTAAGGCGGGTCATTTACTTTGCGCCATTTTCACATATGATATGACGGGATGGGCTTGTTTTAGATGCCATTTTCCAAAACATAATAACGGACAACATGGATTGTTTAAGGCATACTACTATCCTGCTTATAACCATACTGGAGGCAACAAACTTACATTGTATTTAAAATGATGAAAATTACATTTATATTTTGGCCGAAGCGGGGTTTTCTGATGAAAGTCACGAACATATGGGTATGAAATAATAAGTAGAAGACGGAAGGGAATGGGTTTTCCATCAATGCCTATAACCCAATTTTTGCACAGAATATAACCAAAAATACAGACAGATGGGGTCATATATTACGACTTCTTTGTTAGTTAATTGTAACTTCTCAGATCCATTTACTCAAGCAATATACGTCAGGTTTATTGCTTGAACTTGAACGAGCTTACTCTTGAACTTGGTTTTTCGTCTTTCATCATGCCAAATTTTCCACGAGTCTTTGTCTGTGTCGTACTTTTATGTAAAATAGGTTATTTTCATGATTACTTTATTGTTTAAATCACTTTTCACTTCTAAAAAAAGAAAAAGATAAACACAGACATATTTCTCTGATAAAAGAAGCAATAACTTGATTTCAAATGCTGAGAATATAGTTGTTCCTTTTATAGCTTTCCTTTCTTGTAATGGTGTATATCTTTCCAAAATTATGTTTCAAAACCGTATTTCGTAGACGCCTAGTGTAGTAGGTAACTTGTGAATTTGAAGATCGCTCAAGCAGAAGCGACTACCTTTCTTTTACTCTACCGTATCAACGCGGTAACTTGAACCATGTTTAGAGAGTACACGGGGTTATGGATGTATTCTGCCCCATTGATACACAGAAGCATATATAAATTAAAAGGGTGCTCAATCTATTGAAGATTTATGTGACAACTATGAAGTATGATAGATGTGATGACAATGGGAACAATCTGAAGAAGACTGTTAAAGGCTTTACGTGTTGTTTATAACCGGATACACGCCTTGTCTTATTGCTTTTATTTTAACGTACTGCATTGGACCTTCTCAGGAAGATTCTACTTTGAGCTGGAATACGAAATAACAAACTGCAATCAGTTATGCAAGCAGTGCCTGTATTCGGTTCTTAATAATAAAAGTGAAACGTTGATATTCTGTGCAACCGATAGAGTTTAATACCCAAAAGCAAACTATGTTTTGTTATAACAACTGTAAAACTATGGAGTAAGTTCTACAATAGCGGTTGATTATATTTGTAATTTTAAGCGATACTTATTTGGTTGAAACGGCCACAAAACTAATACGTATTAACACCTACCTTTCTGTAAGATATTATCCTTTTTTCTATGTTGTTTTATCTTTGGTCCTGTAAGGTTTGTAAGGTTGGTTTAGTTTAGATTAAGGTTGTGAAATATTATACTGTATTGTGAGCAAGGGCTGCAGTGAGAGGAATTAATAATAGGTTAGATTGGCAATACAGGTACAACACCCTCAAATGAACCAACACATATTTTATTTGTGACAGGATCTCATCAAATTGATTAAAATTTTAATTAACAATTGATAACGTCAACCGACATATTGAGCACAAATTTTAATACATTAATACTTTGAAGACATGTTTAATAGTAAATTATTCATTACAATTTATTTTTAATTTAATTCACTATAACATTTACTAGTAATTTTTGTAGTGTTGCAACAAATATGAGTTCATGTACTAACGTGAGAAAACTTTCTTTTAAAATATCTAAACAATTACATAAACAATTTCTGAACGTTAAGCAAAGTGTGAAGGGGGTGACTCGCCAGTGTTCTAAACTTTTTCTAGATAATTATCTGTTTTACATAAGAAATAATACAAGGCAAAGAAAGCGGATTATTCTGCAAAATATACACTTGATTGAGATGTAATTTTTTTATAGGCCTATATGGTATTAGGGGAGTGATAAAGTTCTTAAAAATGTATAACCTATCACATAATTACAGTCGGTGATGCTGAGCGTGTTTATTAAGTTCAAACATTCTCCGGCTTATTAAACATCGAGTCTTTTTATATTTTGTATTCTCAAAGATGTTAGTCCATTATTAACAACAGTGAGAATTCCAGTTAGGGAACCTATCAGCTGAAATGAGCTCATAAAATGCCACTTGTTCACTAGCAAACGATGGGATGCAATACTAAAAGAGTATAATGTTAATTTTATGTTCAATTTTAATTGTTAAATCAGAAGTTTCATCGTGAAGTCCAGAGATCAGTTTTAGAAAAATTCTGGGAATGATCTTTTCTCTGACCATTATTTTTTTAAATTATAGGCGATTTTCACCACTTTACGATCGCAGTTATTCTAATGCACAGTAGTTAACATGGATTGTACTTGGTCATGGATTTTAGTCAGTCAAAATATCTTTATAGGTCTCGAGATGAATGACTTACTTCGTGATCTTGGTTAAATTAGTAATTTTCTTAAAGGAATTGTCTGTTTATGCTTTACAATTTATAATTTCAAACATTGTCAAAACTTTCATAATTTCAGAAACAAAAAGTTTTCCAGTTTAAGATAATAGGTGTGCAAGACAAACTGTTTGCAAGATGTATGATTCACTAAACATAATAGATGTCACACATATGGTGATTACATAAAAACTAGAAAATGCTTGAATAAGTCCACAAAAATGAAAGTGGTACACAACAGTTCCAAACATAATTTGCGAATAAAAGGGATGCGAATAGAATACACACACAATCAAATAGGATTAAATTATTATTTCAATTGTTATAGGTGTTACTGTAAAACTAAAATACACAAATATTTGTCATAATTTAACTGAATTAAACTATAAAAGTGCAATTAATGTTACAAAAACATGACAGTATGTAGTAGAAAACAAAAACCTTTACATTTAGGTTGATTTGGTATACGATACGTTTATGTGTAACAAAGTTTCTAAGTTTATAAGAGAGAAAATTAATTCTTTAGAGCTAAGTGAATAAAATAGCTTGTTTTCGGATTGAAAACACATCTTGTTACTGGAGCTAGACGAACATATTTTATGCTCTGCTCTAATATAAAATAATTGTTAAAGCCTATTATCAAAAATTATACTTTATATATTACTTCCGCTTGTTTTTATCAAAATTAACCTATATTTTACATTTATTGGTAAGTATATTATGATCACAATCCAAAAATCAAACATTCAGATTAAATATGTCATAACAATAACCTAAAATAATATGCCTATATACTCATTTTATATTTTATATATATTATCTCATAATATTGTTTTTTCTGTGTAGATGTGGTGCCTGTACTTCATGGCATTATGCCTCGCTGTGTGGAATGTTGACAGCGCGCGCATTTTGGTATTCCAAGTGAGTGGTGCAAAGAGCCACACTGTTGTCATGGAGCCTCTGTTTGAGGAACTTGCCGCCAGAGGCCGCCAGCTCACCGTCTTTACTTGTTTTCCACACAAATCACCCATACCGAACTTGCGAGAAATCGATGTGTCTCACAGGTGGCCACGCACTGTCAGCAATTTTAGCATTGGTCTAATCAAGAGCACTATGTCGAATCCCTTCAAAACTTCGATATTTATGATGGACATCGAGTTTAATGTGTATAAACACGTCCTGCTAGATGAGAATGTCAAGCAAGTTTTCGAATCCACTGAACATTTTGACTTAGTCATGACTGAAACGTTTTCTGCAGATTGTTTTGTCCCCTTCGCTTATAAATTTAACGCACCTCTAATCTCCTTTGTCACTAGTAGTGTTCTGCCGTGGCTCTCTGAACGGACTGGTCTTCCAGACAACCCCTCTTACATTCCAAATTATCTCTTGGACCTCTCTCCAAATATGAGTTTATATCAGAGAATACACAATTTTGTTGTTCAGGTGTTTGCCAAGTTGGTTCACAAATACTAAGCAATTCCCAAATCACAAACCTTGATCACCGAACACTACGGCTCCTCAACTCCACAACTTCACAAACTGATTCTAAACAGTTCACGTCTGTTCGTGAATAGTCATATTTCTCTTGGTAAAAGTCGTCCATTTCCCCCCAACGTTATTGAGATTGGAGGCATTCATACAAGTAAACCATCAATAAATTGCCAAAGGTATTAAAGTGATCATGTCAATCGTTTAAATTAAGCCATCAAAGCATTGCACACTGATACTCATTTCTTTAAATAAAATAATTTAAAAATAATAAATTCTTGTGTATACATTTATTACATATTTCTGTACATAAACTATTTCTTTTCTTTATGACTAAAAAGTGTAACTTGCCAATTTAATGTAACGAATTTTATTATTAAAGGCCACAAATCAATAACTAAATAAATTACAATTAAATAATTAGGAATGTCATAGATTACATTAAATTATTAATATATTATTTTTTGTTTTTTATTTCACACGCTACTCTAAACCAACTCTTTTTCGTCTACTTTATTTAGTACTACTCGTATATTCTGAATATGTATATTTGTATTGCAGGACCTGCGGCGAATTTTAGACCAGTCACCACAAGGTGTAATTATGGTGAGTTTCGGTTCGCTGGTCCAAGTATCCTCTATCCCTGATCACGTGATCCGTATCTTCTTGAAGGCGTTTTCTTCATTTCCCCAAAGAGTCATCTTCAAGTATGAATCTAACCTTGTAGAAGTTCCATCAAACGTAGTGATAAGGAAATGGCTACCTCAACGGGAGATTATTGGTAATGAAGTGCTTGAAGTCGATTCAAATTTATAAAATTTTATATCAATAATATTATTTTAGCCTTATAAAATTATTCAGATTTATATAATGTTAAATTAAATAGTATAGCACTAAAAGTAAGTTTTATACAATTTGCCCTTAAGGCACGTATTTCAATCCATTACACACTTAATTTACCTAATTTTTCAATGAGCCCGGCCATCAGGCACAATAATAATAATTTAATAATTTTAATGTTCACACTATTAGCCTATATGCCTTTTATTTTTCACTTTGGGATATGTTTCGGGATAGTTGCCGTTTGTCTTCGGTCAGCTGTATGAAGCCAAAGATGAATGGTTGTTAAAAGTTACGGCAGATGTAGATAATATGTATGATAATGGTTTATGTGACTAGGCAATTAAAGTCTTTGTAATAAGAACGAAAGCAAGCCAGAATTTAAAAAATATTAATTAAGTGTTTAGTTGCTAAAATCACCAGACATATAGTGTACAGAGAACCAAAAAGTATATTGCTATCCGAATTACCTGCTCTATGAGGTGTAATTGTTCAGATTTATTAACAGGAATGCACTGCTTTGAGGAACTGGAAATTTTGAGGAATCACCGCCACTTTTACACAAAATTACACCATTTCTTACTGCCGTTCTGATGATAGTTCTGTAATGATTGTAAAACCTACCAGAACACATATAAAAATACTCAAACAACCTAATTAAGTTCTAACGCAACAAAGTTTATTCTAACCAAACAAGAATATAGTAAATAACTCAATTGTTTTAGTTAATAGGAATGTAAACAAAAAGACTCAATAACGCGTTTTAATCACACACATCCACAACAACTTCAACACCGCTTGTTACTCTGCGCGTATAAACTGTGCTGGTGACTTATTCCCAAATAAAAATATCCATTGGTGCCAAGTCTCGTGAACGTGCAGGCCAGCGGACTTTTTTAGTTAGAGCAAACTAAACTGCGATCAAATATAATTAGATTGTTTAATTATATTTATATGACGATTTCTATTTTTTATAAAATTATTAATCATTATACAATTTGTAGCATACGTAATATTTAGCTAATAATCACAACAATGTCAGTAACAGTCGTTTTTAGACCGACCTTGAATGATATTTTCTATGATTTACCAAACGGCTGATTCCATCACTGTGTGTAATCAAATATTAGTTAGGTTTTAAAACTAAAATAGAATAAACATTCCCTTCACTCAAACATACAAAGACGGATGTTTATGGATTATGTAAAACCCGATGAAAGTATAATATATATGGTATATTTGAAATAAGTGAAAATGTTATTTCTTTAAAATGAGTCATTACATTAAAAAATATTGATTACGAACTATATAACAACTGCTTGCTGGTCTTGAACCTTTGTTCGTTATCATATTTCAACTAGAAGATATTTCTTGCAGTTTTCATGTAAAACACGTCTCAATATTGGTAATAATATGAGAGCTATGACTGTTTGATCATTTTAACCAAAAGCAGCTATTTGAGTTCAGTGAGTGAGCGGCGCAACCAAAAATCACCTTGACCACATTAATTTGCTGATCTTGTTATTACGCATAACTTTGTCTATTATAGTGTAGTTTTTGTCTCTTATAGTTTTCAAGATCCCGTCAGTACTTATAAAACTGGAACACACTGAGTATTAATAAAATACGAGTGTAAATTAAATATAAATTAATAAAATAGTATAGGGCACAATAACACCATACGTCACACCAGCACATGCAAAATTGGGATTATAACATATAACGTAATATACAGTATTTTGTAACGACGCTACATGTCCGAGATACTATTATCCTTTCAAATAGGATACTTGTTGATGTTTAAATTGTACGACAAAATATAATTCCAGCTAAATTTCTTTAGGAAAATCATTTTAAAGAATTAAATGTCGTTATTTCAAAACATAAAGTGATTACGTTTATTTAATATTTTATAACTCTCTCATTGATTACCATAACAGAAATGCAAAGTTTCAAGTTATTCGTATTAACCGATTAAGAATATGATTTTTTTTAATGAAACCCCTCTTTGCGCAGACAGAAATAAAACAAACCCATATAGGAACTATGTTTAACCTACAATAGTTATTTTTTCTGTCTTATATCATTTTCAGGTGTATTGACCTTTTTCGGAACACTATTAATTTGTATATTTTGTTTCCTATAAACTGTATAACCTTTTATACTATTCCTAAATTAATTATTCGGTACGAAGGATACTTCTTATTTTTTAAATACACTTAAAATTATTTTGCAAAAATTGTAGTATTCAAAGTACAGTATTCTCCAAAACAAAGTTTATATATTTTTTTGAAATTACAAGGGTTTATGTTATGATAAATTACTTTTGTTATGAAAATAGCTTATAGGATTTTAAGAGGAATGCCCCTGGTGACAGCTACATACGTTGACTTTTGACAATCGAATTCCTGACATTTCCATTTCGTGTGAATATACGAACCATTTTCTATATTCTATTGAAAGAAATCATTATTAATTAAAAAATTCAAGTAGGCCTGTACTCTAGGTTTCATATATATTGGTATCGAATCATAACATTAAGATGTATTTTAAAATCATTTTAAAATAATCCGAACTAGTAATTCATTACACGAGAATGTATAAACATGTTTATTGTTACAGTTTTTATAAGTGATGTTTATTTCTGAAATATTTCAAACAAGTCTTAAATAATTACAATTCTACGTTTTATGAACAGCAAGCTATAAAGAATTTCTTGTACAAATAAGAAGGAATGCGATAAGACTGAGCCTGAATTTTTATAGTTTTCATGACATTGGATTTACCATGTAGTGATATTTTTTAAGGCTAAAACTCAATGATCATAATGAATCTCTCGCTAAAAGTACTGACAACCTTTGGACAACTTGCGAGGTGCGCGGGCCCTGCTCGGCTACACGTGGCATATAGTTATCGCTACTGTCATGCGGTCTGCTTGTTTAGATAAGCAGGCGCCAGGTGTGACTGAAGAAACATAATTTTAGTGCTGGTTACAATTTGTATTCTTATTTAATTTGGTTTTCATAAAGCATATTCTGAATAAAAATTACATTAAATTTCGACACCCGTTTCATTTTGCATAAATAGTCGAATCAAAGACAATGGTCGACTCACTAGTTTTATAACCTTTTTTTCTGTATAAATTTACAAAATTAAAATCACAAAGTTGATAATTAGACGCTTTTTTATTATGAATTTTCATTTTTGTTATTAGATGGTATAGCAAGCTTATAATAAATTTTAACTGTTATAATTATATAACTTTCATAATTATGGTTGTAATAATGAATTCTTACATGCATAGGGGTCATGGATAGTAAACAAACAAATTGTTAGTTTGACTGAGTTAATAATGTTTTTTATTCTTCCTTTACACTGAAGTGTCTCTAACTGCAGAAATATTGTATATATATATATATATGTGTGTGTGTGTGTGTGTGTGTGTGTGTGTGTGTGTGTGTGTGTGTGTGTGTGTGTGTGTGTGTGTGTGTGTGTGTGTGTGTGTGTGTTGTGATAACAGAGGTAATAGCACACCTGAAATGGCTTTAAGATCTAAGATGTACAACGCCTGTAATTCTTTAACTGCACTCTAATAATATATATATATATATATATATATATATATATATATATATATATATATATATAATGAAGTTATGTGTTATTTGCCGTAACAAAAGTTCAGTATTTCGGTTGATACTTTTGTAGTACGCTTCCAGAAAGTACAAAAGTACAAATACACTTTTAAACAATTACATGCTAATAATAATAGTTTTATAATATGAGTTTCATACAAATTATTATGTTTGTATGAATGTATATTTTTTATTACGGTATGTTTATATTTTGGGAATATGTTACGCACTATTAAGGTGTGGTCTCTGTGATAACAACATTTATGATTTATTTCCTGATAAAATGGAAAATAAATTTTAGTCTATTTGTTCACATTTCTCTTGAAACCTTTTTACCAGTTCAAATACATAAAATGTGTAGTGGTGAACATTTCCCAGATATCATGCTAGATCTCAATAGCACCCGAATAACTATTTAAAGTTCTAGCTAGGCTTACCGGTGATTGTTGCCAAAAACTGGAGATTGACGTTCGTCAACCTCCGATGATCTCTACTGAGTAAAACTCTAAGTTATTCTTCGACTGTGTGTTGGACTACGTAAAAGATTCTCATCTATCTAGTGTGCAACATTAATAATTGAAAGAACGTTCAGTTTTGCACCACCGAAAAGATTAGTTTATAAACTGGGCAATATTACATTTAAGTATTACAGTTAAGGCTCATAGGAGAAAACTTCTGTCTTTAGTCCAATAAAAATTTAATATTAATTTTATTAGTAATAATACTTATATTCGTCAAAATATGATACATCTAAGGAAACACTTCATTACCATTTATATTGGATTACTCGTACTATGTGCTTCGAATCAGCTATTTATTAAGATATCGATTACATAGTCCTGATCGGATTAATAGACTATTACGGCTAAAGAATGTTAGCCTACATGAGTGACTAACGATATTTATATTCTAAATTTATATTATTCTCCCTGAAGAAATGGTTCGGATCGACGACTGGAGTTTTGGCGCAGTTCTGATATCGGCATCCCTAGCATATTTGATATCTAGCACTACAAGCATTCTCACAAATAGGAGAGATGAGTGACCATGATTTGACGCTATCACTTTCTGGACCTTATCAGACAAAAACCGATAAGTCATGTAATTCACCACATTTAAGATGGATTATAATTGCATGTGGTTAAATAAATGAGGTCACATGGTTTGGACATATTTAACAATATGATCTTTTAAAAGGAAGTCTCTGAACTGGCGTTGAACTTTCATCTCTGGAGCTTCCGTCATTGTATAGTGTAAGATTAGAATGTTAAGTGTTTACCTTATTTATCTGTATTTTCCTTTCTCGGTAGCCACACAGTAATTATCTTGGAATGAAAAAGTTATTATTGTTTGTGTTTATAATACAAGTTAATCTGTATAACTTGTAATTGATGTGCATAACTGTAATTAATTTGTCTCAATTTTATTGAAAATTATCAAAACAATTTTTTTGTTTTCCCAAGTTCTATATATATTTAGTTAATTATCATATTTTGTTTTTACAGCATTAAAACTCTGCGAATATTTTTGATAATCTTCATTTTATCTTTGTATGAAGCTAAATATTAAATTAAGATTTGATTAATCTAAAATTACGTCCAAATGATCTTATTGTCAAATCACTTGCAATTCACTTGGATCTATTTTTTCATATAATCCTATCATACTGGTAAGTAGGCCTACCATGCCTAGTATTAATCATCCTGTTCACAACCAAATAGATATATTGTAAAGATGATCTTAGCCAACTCCGATAATTTACCTTTATAGCTACTCTGAGCTAAACTAAACTAAGCATACAGCGACAATTTCCTAATTTAACCCCCAACATAATGCAAATAAGGTGGTGCCCTTAAAATAACTATAAATTGTTACCATTATTCTGACCTTTACTTCTTTGAGCTAGTACTTTATTATATGCTAAAGAGTAGATTATAATGTATACACTTTTATTATTTTTAAATACACTAGAAATATTCTGATTCCAGAAGTCAAGTCTGTGCAAGCATCAGATTCCAAACGATGCAATAAGGAGAACTGGAGCTTAATTCAACAATGCCATCAGTCGAAAACGTGTGACGGGCTACTGGTTCATAAAGACTGCCTGTTCTTTGAGTCTTTAACTGCTTGGATATGACTGTTTCATTAATATGAACGTTTATTTCATTGCTTTTCTAGTCATATAGCCTATATGAAACCTTGTAAATTTTTTAGTGTTATTTTAACGACCATGAAAACAACGGTCTTAGATTTCTGTAAAATAACAGACATTTTAAATTTATCATTATACTGCATGATTCAAAGGAACGTTCGTATTATTATAATTTAGTACAAAAAGTGTTGCACTTCAAAAGTAGAGCTGGCTTAAAATTAAACTTCGCAGCCTACAATTCCTAGAATATTCAGCCATAGTATATTACCTTAAATACCTTTGGATTAATTGCTTAAGTTTTCTTTCTTACATTTAGAAAAGAAAAAAGATACTATGTTTTTAATTAAATTGAATCTGTATTGAGTATTTGTTCACAATAATTATATCTTATGATGAAAACAACCACATTGATATACAACCAAACGTCTTTAATATCAAATAAGTTCTATTTTTTGCCATAGTACATTATGTCATTAGTTCGATTTGAGATTTGAAGTAATGGGTTATAGTACTAAACACTTTAAATAAATCGATACAACGAAGAACTAAGGATCCAGCATAATGTAATGACACACAGACGGTAAGCTCTAAAATCAATAGGATTCTTTCTTGGACCAGGAGGAACCTAAGTACCAAATGTTTGAAGTCTCTAGGACTTTCTGACCCAAAATTAATAGCATTTCTTCTTGGACTAAGATATATATCATCATAAATATGATATCATCAATGACCTGTTCAGATCGTAATAAATTAATCAAATATGCTAAAGGAAACAAAATTTTTACTTTCCTTTAAATTGTATCTATGTATTACGCATAAACCTCTAAAATCTGCTTCTTTTTTCTTATTTCTTCTATCTGAAGACTTATCTACTCTCAGTATCAGTCATAACAAAGGACAGTTTTTATTAAAATGACTTTGATGAATACTCTTTAGTGGATGACAGTGGCCGACTTAATTGCCTAATGGGACTGTATTGCAAACTTTAATTACTGGCAGTAATATAATATAAAAATAAATAAATAAAATAAATTTTAGACGTGAAATTATATTTATTGTTTGAATCCATGAGTACTTTCACAATAATAATGTATTACTAATCCGTTAATTTTTGTATAAAGCCAAATGAAAAATTGTTGTATAATATTAAACATTTTACAGATAGCAGATATAAAAAACAAATCATGTAATGAAATAAATACTATCAGAAACAAAAGTTTTATAACAACTGATTAGTTAGGTTTCTGAGTTATTTTAAATACTTTGAATAGAGTCTAAAAATATATATAAAAGAATACGATTATATATTTATACAGTAGGTTTATATGGTTCACCCTATGTAATACGGTGTATAAATAACGTTTCCGCTTTTCTTTTGTTTGCTTCATATCAACTTTGTTTTATTTTATCTCTCAGAACTTCACTTTTGAAGATCTGTTCATTTTGTGTAGAATTATTATTTTACAGCTGCACGTTGCGTCAGCTGTGTCATAATATTGAAAAGCAGATGACTGAAGCAAACACGTTTTTCATCCTGTAAGGCTATATGAAATGGAAGAATAGTTAAAGGCTGTTCTCCGTTTCTTCCCACAGTTATTTTATAGATACGAAAATAATAAAACTTTAATATAAACACATTTACAGGTCCTATTGTATAAATAAATGGTTTAAAAGTTTTTCTTTTTAATAGAAACCTCCTCTACTAGAATTCCATTACAGAGTTTAATACTATTCTCCTGAATTCAACTTAACCATCTCAGACGGTTACAATCTTAACGTTCCACAAAACACTGAATTGGTATACATGGTATGTTGCATTTATTTATTTTTAGGTAGTTGACTTATTTTATACAGTAGTTGTAGCAATGAATTTTGATACAGTGTTTTTAATGCCTTGAAGGATTGTAAAACTTTATTTTGTGATCACATTTATTACTTTAAATTCAATTTACTTTGGTTTCCATTCACTCACGAGTCAGAATCATGAATGCAATCTGCTTTCATTATCTTTTATCTGTGTTAACATTTTCAATAAAAGATTTCAATGTTATCACGAAACAAAACTATTATTTAAGTTCATTTGCCTTTAATATTGATCTCCCTCTGAGGATACAGTAATTCCTAAAGTTAGCATATAGTTATGAAAGATATACTATGTATATAATTTTTTATGAATATTTAAATTAACAGTATTTATTGCTTAGAAACTCATAATCCTAATATGTAAAATTTAATTAAACATTGTATCTATAAATTACATCGATAAAGTACAATTTACATTAATTATGTATCGAATTTAATATTTAATATTAAGACCACTTCAAATTAATTTATACTATGTACACATGTTAATTCAGGCGGCTAGCTTGGATACACGAAAATGCATGCTTGACGAACGAGTTAAGTCAAGGTTAAACTGCGAACATTACTGTCTCAGCTGACTCAGTTTGTGGTCGGCTCTCATCCGATGGGAAAGTGAGTTCCAGCTCAAATCTCGTAACCACGTGTCTCAATGGAAGATCTTTATTAAATGTTGTATATTTTAAACATAATATAGTAACTATTTATTGAGACAAGTGGGGCATCTGTTTGACGGGAAAATTCTACTTAATACAAGATTCCTTAATTTACTCTAAATTTTACTTACTCAATTTCGTCTTTAACCAGATTTAGGGGGAATAGTTGGCACTAAATAAACGAGTGTGGCCAGCTGAAGATAGGCTACCCGCATTAGGTCACTGGCTTATTGTAACAAATTAAATCAAACAGATAAACGGGCAGGTTATCTGAGTCGAGGCGTGGCCTTGACCATGCCTTCACGATCATCCCAGAATGGTTCACTTCTTCCCGACCATCACTCTACGACTGGGCTGCCCCGGCATTTGTTACGAGGTAAATTATTCATTATTGCAATCATAGTTTGATGCATTAATTAGCATTTAACGTGATGTCTGTTTACTCTCACAAGTTAGCTATGAAGTAGAGTGGTGGTGTTAATGTAATAAAGCTTGTAAAACAGTTATATTTCACGTTGTTACATTAACCTACAATCTCATACCGATAAATGTAAATAGGTCTTATCCAAAATGTTTTTTTGTTGTTGTGTATTTATTTTTAGATCTTCGACTTGTTTTTTTTTTCAAAGTCTGCACGGATTATTTTACGGAAATGCTTTTCAAACTCAGTGTTTTAGACTATATTTCTTACATTTTGACACGAGTATACACAACGTTGTAGTAGAAATCGTGATGCCTAGTGATTAAATGATTGAGTGATAAATACAGTTTTAGTTATAAAAGTAATTGTGTTTATGTGGATGTACTCAAATAAGTAGATGCACAGTTTTATGAGTAAATTGAGTAATATCGAAATTGTGGTTTGCTTGATTCATAGTTTATTAGTAAAGGCTGTTAACGACACTGTGCCAAATATTGTAATGAAATAAAATATTATAAGTTATTGTTGTATATGTAAACATTCACGGTTTTGAAACTCATAAACTTCCAAGAAGACCTGTTATTATACCTTCGTATGTTCCCTACATTTGCTTTAGATTTGGGATAAAAGCTTCCAAATACATATTCTAGCTAAATTAAAAATATATCATAATGTAAGTAATATTCATATTTGCCGCATAACACTCACAGTATTTATTTAAAACTAATCAAGGCTGAATGTCACATTTTGTGTGTACGAAATTGTATTGTTAAGAGAATAAACGACCGCTTATAAGCAATAATAAGTAATAATAATACAATATAAATATCCCTTTTCGATATCATGTGCAATAAACCGTTGGCCCGATGTTTTTTGTTTCGAAAAACATTTTGTAAAAGAAATAATAAGCACAATTTTGCTCTAATTAGGGTGTAGAACCTGTTACAACAAAAAAACATTTTTTTCGATACTGGCTTAATTTTCAATCTTAGATTTACTGTACTTATATTATTTAATATTTTATGAAAATGTTATTTAAGGAACAGAAACCCTGTCTCCCTGGAAATTAGTACAAACATAAAAAACTATATATATATATATATATATATATATATATATATATATATATATATATATAATTTTAATAAACATTGAATCACAAAAAGTACTTGCTCCGCCGGGACTCGAACCCGAATCTCTCACAAAAAGTCCCGGCAGAGCAAGTACTTTTTGTGATTCAATGTTTATTGAAATTAAATTAGGCTATTGCCACTTATACAAATTTAATGAATATAAATAAAAGTCCTTTGACAGGTGTTTGGTCTTCCGATCATATGTTAGTTTGGTTATTTAAACACATACGTGACAGAAACAGCCAAATACAAAATAATTGAATAGTAAAAAGTAAGGGCTCTGTGGTGTAATGGTAGCACATTCACCCGGTAAGTGAGAGATCCGGGTTCGAGTCCCGGCGGAGCAAGTACTTTTTGTGATTCAATGTTTATTGAAATTAAATTAGGCTATTGCCACTTACACAAATTTATTGAATATATATATATATATATATATATATATATATATATATATTCTTAAAACTAAAGACTAAATAGGACCAATAAAATAGTTATTTTTAATTTTCACAGTTGATTTCAATACGAAAAATAAAACTAGTGGAATGTTCAGTAATGAATAAAATTGTAATTAGATTGTTTTTTTCTTTCCGCTAAAAGAAAATGCTTGTGCATGATATCCAACTATTTCCTGTAAATATAGTTCCTGTAAGAAACGCTCAGTATTGTAGAATTATGTGATGTAGAGATTAAAAAGTTGTTATAGTTACCACTTCGGTTTTCTTAAATTATAACTTCCTTTCGAGTGATAAAAAAATAATTATAACAACCTCCGTAGTTGTTTCTACAGTTTTCCGGATGGGAAGTTGCATCTTCGCTTTTGGTGTGAGAAACAACTACTCTGCTATAATTATAATTATTTTGGAATTTGAGGACGGGCATCAAACACGTGAGTTATTGTATCATGGATAAAACTAAGAACTGGATTAACTTTCCCATGACAGTTCAAGAAATAAACAATGCAAAATAGATGTGGCAAACGCGATTTAATTTGCTAACTGTTATAGAAGCATCAGACTGCACCCACGTTGAACTAAAATAGAACCATCAATGTTTGGAAATGAATACATAAATCGTTAGGGCTACGCCAGCATGAATTTTCAGGCATCGTGTATATACACGACATCAGAATTTGGAGAGGAAGTCATGTTATGGACATAATTTCTCAATATGATGCTCTGCTTGTTTGATTGGCGATTTTGGATACAGTATCTCTCCATAATAAATCACACATTGAAACCACCTTAAGACAATAATCAGCACTCATTAAATCGCATTCATGCTAAAGAAAGAGTGATAGTAGAAAGAGTGTTCGGGCACCCCAAGAAGAAAATTACCAATACCTGAAAACAGAATGCGAGTGCCGTTAGAGAGAGTACCAAATTTAGTAGTCTGCTGTGCTGCACAATGTTTCAAGGCACCTCGAAGACCCACATTTCAGGATTTTGATGAGGGTGTGGATGAAGTCGGACTTGTTGAGGAAGAGGGTATAGAGAGGTTCACAAGAACATAGCAACGAAGCGACATAGTAAACAAAAGGGAAATGATACGTTAATTTTTATTTAAATGCAGATATACAGTACATTTATACATTTACTGTAATTTTATAAAATATATGTGGTTTTTTGTGTTTCTGGTTATTTTTTTCATGTTTAATTGAATTTAAATTTAAATGGTAGTAAATTTTTAAATTTATACATATAAGTTGTATCTACCCGTAGATATATCTTTAGTTTTCCTGGACAGTCGTAGTTATATCTAATAAGTGTTTATCGTTTGTACAATCACTTAGATTCGAAACAAAGCTATTTCTACAACTTATACTTTTCCTGTCATTTTATAAATCTTAATGTAGTTTATTTTTCCTATTATATATATTTCTACAACGTTCTTTCTACTAATTAGTTCCTCCGTTTTAATAACTCCTGCTTGTTTAAACTTTGGAACTAAACGGTTCAGTTCATATTACTGCACTTTAAGGTATAGTGTTAGATTTTTATTTATAAGTAAATATCAGAAATTGTATACCCGTATGTTGATGGAATATTGGTATCTAATTTGAGTAGTGATATTGGTATATTGTTCATTTTGTAGAATATTGTCTACTTGTAAGTACTTGTTTTGGTAAAAGTTTAATAAGATCTAAAACTGTTAGCTACAAGGCGGAGAGTAATAAAACTGGCAAACTTCTTTGTATTCCAAGCTATAAAACCCTGTTTCTCAATAAGTAGTAATGTTTCCACATGCTTGTGGTTAGTTTCCTGGCAATCGCACGATTACGTATATCAGTATTTTAAGTATTGAAAAGACGTTTTTCTTTAACTAACTGTATTATAGAATCCATAGTGTTTTTTTATCCGATTTGATACGTTATCATTGTAGTTAATATTGATTTGAGTGAAATGTTTACCTACTTCTAGAAAAGAAGACATTATACAAGTAATTATATCGATATGGTCCTTTTGTATTCGTCCAGTGGTAGTTATTAAATTACAGAACCAGTTTTAATGGATTTCTAAAAAATACAAATTATTTAAAACTGGTGTAACACAATTTATGCAGTATTTTCATTTAATTAAACTAAAAAGTGAAAACATCGAACACAAAAAACCAATCGTATCGATTTTGTGGGTCGGATTTCCCTGTATTACTCGAGAAGATAAAAAAAATATATTTCTATGTCTTTCTTTCCGTACGATACCTAGAAAATTAACAGGGACTTGTACTCTTGAAACTTTGCTCGAAGCTTTATTTCTATACAAGGAATATTGGGTTAGATGATGGTGCATGTCACTCTATTATATTTTGCTGAGCAATAGCGAACATTTTTTTATTGGTCCTAGGGGTGTAGCAAGGAGAAAATCATAACACAGACAAATTTGTAAACAGCTTTGATTGAAATAAAACAACAATTCATCATGTAGTATTTGATAGATTGAGTGGTAAGACTTCGTTACATTCCATCGGTTCCTTCGATACTCAGTAGTGTTAGTTTATTTGTACATAGACAAAATAGAGTTCAATGATGGTGCACGTCTCTCCATGAGGTTCAGCTGTCTGAGTGAACGTTGTGAAGTTTCTTTTCTATCAGATTGCGTCCCTATCTACAAATATCTCTGTACGCAGGATATCTTGAAAATGAAATGATCTATCGGTAGCCTGCTGTGCGACACGTGGTGCGGTGTACACTACTTCGTATTGCGAATTAAAACCCCTTTTATTTTTCAGAGTCTCCATTAAATAGTTTCCGGCAAGGCAGATTGTACCTCTATTTATGACTCATAATTTCATAGAGGGTACAACCACTTACATACATAAATAATGATAATAGCTAATAATAATGATAACACCGTAGTTACAGCTATATATACTGTATAACTGAGGACATGGAACTAGTTATTACATTGGCTACTGATATTATATTATGTATTAAACCTAAGGACTGTTTCATTTCGTTGGTTATATAAATTGTCAAGACTACAATAAGTGAATTGTTTGTACACACTGGTTACTGTTGCGACTGATATTTACAATATTCTCTTTAATTTAATGCTACTGGAAATTGGGGTATCATATCGGTTTTAAATAATTACGTCTTCTCAATATATATATATATATATAATATATATATATATATATATATATATTATTTATGCTTAATAATTAGTTCCTTATTCCCTTATTAACTGTTTAACAGGTTTGTTAAAGGTGGTTTATTTTAACTTTAAAAACCTAATCTACTCTTAAAATGCCCAAGATCCAAGTCACAGATATATTCTGCATATATTTGAAATTTTTTTGGTACTGGGTTATAAATACATTAGTACAAGCTTTGAATATTACATGCTTTTACATAATAAACATTACTTTTATATTTTTATTACTCGCTTTAATAACTAAGAATCTCATAAGATTCATTTTATTGATATATTTGTATTATTATTTTAAAAATAAACTAGCCTAAATTTGTTTAATGTTTTTAAAGTTTGTATTATTCTAAAAAGGGGCACATTATCATTTATTTAATCTGTTACTTGATGCACTATTTAAATTATTATTATGTTTGTATCAAACGTCATAACACTGAGTAATTGAAGTTCAAAGTTGGATGGATTAACATTTTCACGATAACGTACATGTGTATTATCATTCAAATTATCCCTCGTATCTGAATAAATACGAATAAATACATTTTATTAAACCATACGAAGCTATTCAAGAGTAGCAATGTGTGATTTACTAAAACTTACGACATGGTAACCCGGTTTTTATCACTTAGTATAATAATTTATATTTGATATATTGAAAGACACAAATAACAATCGATATAAATGCATCTAAAATACTAAATGAATATCTACTAAAAATCATATGTTTCAAACTAATTAATACAATGACAATCTTTTATTAATAAAAGAGCCATAAACACCTTGTAAGCAACGGCAAACAATCTTAAATGTAATAAGGTAACCTTGACAACGAGGCAAACAAATAGAACTATTTCGTTTAGTTTCCTAAAGTTAACAACTCTCACTTTAAATAAGATTTCGGACATTTTCCATTGTTTATACAGTATGTTATATGTTGCCACAAAATGTTTTACACTACGTTTCGAGTAAAATACATTTTGTAACATATGACGATGACAAATATCCCATATCCAATTATTCTCTTAAGCCATCCATCGTCATGGCAAACTTGAAACAATACATTGTCGCTTTTATTTAAATGAAGTCACTTTATATAAAATATTATGTAAATGTGTCAATAGTTGATACATTTACTTGTAATTGACTGTTACATCTAATTTATCAGTAGTTGATTAATCAATTATACAAATTAATTCGTAGTTAATTAGCAACATTGTTTGTTAAATCGCTAAAAACAAGGTCCGATTAATTATTGTACTCTACTCAGGCGGTATTAAAATTATTATCGCCAATATGATAAACATACGGTTGCTTATTTCTTTAGCAAAATTAGTCAAAAATAATATTTCATTCTTATTGAGTGTCCTTTAAATAAGAATGTTTACAATGTATTGTTAAAAACATTAAGTTTATAGATAATCTGTTTAAAAGTTAGTAGAAATGATTATGCCATATGGCATCAAAGCCGAGGGGTGTTATCGTGTTAATGGATTGTGACAACCCGGGAGAACGAAAGGACTTTTGAATTTCGTTATCAACAGGGTTAATCGGTTGGTTTACAATTCAGTCAGTCATGTTCCAACAACTAATAAGTCACCAGTAATACCAAGCAGCCGGTATACGGGCACATTGACACTGACCTAAGCATTTCTCTTGACGTTAACAGCTAATTAGTAATCAGTACTTTATTTGTATTTAGGTGGTTGGAAAGTGACATCCTTAGAAATATAGGTATAATACAAGCGAAAAGCGTATGTCCTTAAGCAGTATCCAAAATGAGGTCAACTAGGTTTAAATTCTAATTTAAAATTCAATTGAGTGACATCAGAAATATCACAGAAGAATAACTTCGACAAAACAATAAGCAAATAAATAATAAGATTTAAAAATACGTATTAAAAATCAACAATAACAAGAATTAAAAGAATATACAAAGAAAAATAATAACAGAATATAGGATGTTCAATAACAGGACTCTGAATAAAACTCACAATATATACTAGGACTAGTCAAATACTCATCAAGCAAATAAAAAGATTTTCACCAGACAGTTAAAGATCACAACCTATCGAATCAATCTATTGAAATTAACTTATAAGCATGTTTACCAAGATTATTAAAACAGTAACACATAAGTGTAAACAGTTAGATTTAGTTTTACTAAATCTCATAATCATTATTGGTCAAATTTTTGTTCCTTTATTAGATATGAATGAACATCTTCTCTTAGAACAAGGTTATCAGATACAATCTTAGCTTCTAATTGTAGTAGGCAAGTGTATATATATACATATTTTGACAATGAAAATGCTTTATTTGATAAACAAAGTCCTACAGCAAGCATTCCATTTGGCATCGGTGAGTATTCTAATTGCTTTCTTTTGGATTATGATAATTATGCTAACATCTGATCCATGTCCCCAAAGATGCAACCTATACAACACAATGCTGATAGAAAATGCAAGATAACAATTGTTTAAGTAGAGCTTAGGCACACCATACATCAGCTACCTTAATAAATACAATACTCTAGACCGTCTTTCACAAACAACATTTATATGATCAGACCAAGAAAACTTACTTTCAATTATTACATCAAGGGGTTTAACATGAAATACACATTAATCAGACATATGATAAATGTGAAAAGTGTACAAAATCATTTCTGTTTTACTGTCATTTAATGCTAGTTGAGTTGACTGAAACCTATCATTAGAAACTTTATCCATAAATTTATTTAACTACAATAAATCTATGAGAAATAAACAAAGTAGTATCATTAGCAAACATAATTAAATCAGACTTAATACTAGCAGGACGACTACAAAGAAGAAAGGACCACGAGCCGACCCCTGCGAAACCTCAAACTCAACCAAACGTAGAGTTAAAAGACACCCCCCAACACTAAACTTTTCTGCCCACGATCCTTTTAGTGAGATCTCAGCAGAGTAAAAGCAAGACCAGAAATTCCATAATTAGATCATTTTGAGATTAAGTTATCACGAGAGACACAGTCAAAGATCTTAGAGGTCAAAAAGGGTTGCCAAAGTGGAGGCCTTGGCATAGAAATTATTGACAACGGATCTCACCAAGAACTCAAAGTGAGCATTAACCTCTTTTTTTATAACACATTCGAAAATTTAGGAAAGAATAGAAACCACAGAGATATAGGCCGCTTTAAGTTCAGTTGAATTATTTGGCCCCTTTTTATAAACAGGTAAAATTTTTTTAAATTTTAGCAATTTGTGAAGATACCGGAAGACAGGCTTTCATTGATGCTCCACATAAGTGTTAAATGAATATATATTAGTATAGTGTATATATAAATTATTATATATATATATATATATATATATATATATATATATATATATATTATTAGTATAGTGTTTCTACCACAACACCACAGAGCCCTTACATTTTACGATTCAATTATTTTGTATTTGGCCGTATCTGCCATAAATGCGTTTAAAAAACCATACTAGGAAGACCAAATACCTGTCAAACGACTTTTATTGTTTTTTTTTAATTTATCAACCCGGCAAGTGAGAGATCGGACTTCTAGCCCCGTCGAAGCAAGTACTTTTAGTGATTCTAAAGTAAAGATTCTTATTGAAAAATTCAAGTAGTCTGTTGGTCTTTATACAAATTGTATTTATATAAAAACAGCTTTTTGAAACTTTCATATTTTTTACAACACGCAGTACACTACTGGAGGAGACTGACTTCCAGCTGGAATTGGTGACGGTTCTTGTAGTGCGATAAATAAGATCGTCTGGCGATGTATTGCATTACACATTTCCACAAAGTACGTCATCAATAGTGTGTATGAATTGGGCTGAAAACCCTTCAGGTGAAACCCTGGGCGATACAGTCGATGTCAAGCTTATCTCAGAAGCAATAATGGACCAAGCAATTTTAAATTTGTTATTTAATTAAATTTTCATTGGCCCTAAGTTTAGCATATTTCAGTTCCCATTTATATCCATTTCTTAGATTAACATAGGCTCTTCTAGCCACATCGGGATGTGTATGTAGATAACTTGTGTGGACAGTAAGAACGCGTTCTCTAACTCCCAAGTTCCTTAGAGTAGAACTTCGTTTTAGTTTCCATTGGTTTATTTGGAATTGTTCTTGTTTTAAAAGGGCATTATATATTATACGCAAGACAAAAATTATATAAAGAAATCAATCACACATATTACACGCAAATCAAGCTAGTGCATGTCAAATAGAACTTTAGATAGCATATCAATAATAAGTTGCTTAAAGGATCTTATTACAATTTCTTTCTTATGATCTACTCTAGAAATACTTAAAAGGAGTGGAGTGTAACTTCAATAACGTTGAGATCAGATAAACATTCTGGTAGAACTTTGACCTTCAAATTTATGTCCCTAATATTTGTAACAATATTGTCAACACAGGATTTACCTCTTGTTGATTCATCCAGTAACCACCTGCAGTCCACCGATCATAACAGGTCCTTCAGGATACACACTCTTATCTTAATTCAGTCCTTAATCTGAATATTCCAGTCACCGCACAGCACAATCGAGAGTTTAAATGTATTGAAATAGACAAGCAAATATTCAAGTATATCCAGAAAAGTACCAAAATCTCCTGAAGGAGGCCTATATAAAGAGCTACAATGATTAGTTTAACGTCAGTTAAGGAAACAGCTGCTACTTCAAAGTTTATCTTTTTGCAAAAAAGTGCAACTTCAATAGGTGAGGAAATAATTTCGTGACGCAAATAGCTTCCAAACACTCCCACCAATAAGATTACTTCGGCAGAATATTCTTGATTGGATAAAGTCGTGGATTTTTTAAATATGACGTGTATTCTCGCGACACACAGAGCCAAGAAATATTGGTGCCACTTATATTATAAGCGTGTCACATTTATATATTAGAAATTGTACCATAGAACATAGAGTGCACCTTCCATACATATATGCAATTCTAGAACTTGATTGTTATTCACTAGGCCTAGTCTTCTTTTCTTCAAGGTAACAGAATCTAAGATCTTCGGTAGCCTAAAAATCGTCTTCGTGGTGGCACAAATTCATTAAATAGCATATTTTAGTCCCAGAAATCAGGATTAAAAATCTCCTGAAAACTATCCTCACTCACACCAATCTTGAAAGATTTGTAGTCTTCAAATTTAAGCTTCATATCAAAACAGACAAATCCATAACATAGGAGATTTTCAAGTACTCTTCGATGCTTTCTTTGGTAAAATTTAGATCGAACCGAGACACAAAAACCACAGTGGTTTTTTATTACTATTTCCCTTAGTATTGTGGCTCTCTTGAGAGCCAATCTTGTCCTTCTAGATTGATAAGCTTAAAATCCATCATTCGCACAATCCTCTTCAGGCTTTGGCCTATTTTCAGACATAGATTTATTTTTACTATAACTACTATTACAGTAACTATATTAGTTATTTAGTAATTAGCAGTAATAGCAATATGGCCTCCCTGAATGGGACTATATTGCTATTACTTATCACAGAAATCTGTTTTGTTGGCCACAAAACTTTATTTGAATTAGACTTACCATTATTAGGCCAAGAGTTTTCTATAGCCTTGGTAGAGGCAGCATTCTGTAAACGCCATTGAAACTGGGATTTAATTCCTGATCTACGCTAGATTTTACAACTGTTTCAGTATTACTTCTTTAATAAATAATGTGTCCATTCTTTGGCTTAATATTAGACTATTTTCACTCTGAATTACGAATTAGTTAAGAAAAATATTTAATATAGTAGGCCAATCATAGTCTCGACAAATTTTTCATATTTTCTAAATAGTATGTCAAACGTATTCTTACATAGCTGACAGAATCATTTAACTTGGTCAGCGATGTCATTAATTACAACATCGTCAATAGCAATACAGGCAGCGTAACATATAAGATGACAAAATCCATCACACTGCATGGCCAGGTTGACGGATAGTGAATATTTACATTTTTTAAAGGGCGTATCACAAACTTAAATTTCATCATTGCTTTTTCGTTTAACATATTCAGTTCCAATCCGCTTCTTTCATTTCGAATTTTCATTTCGCATGCAGAAACCTCGCTGATAGCAAGAGTAATCTAATATTTCTCGTGGGATACGAGATTTTATCATATTTCAAAACAACGGTTGATAGACAACACTATATATACATATATATATATATATATATATATATATATATATATATATATAATTTATTTCAATAATTATATATATATATTGTAGTGTATATATATATATATATATATATATATATATATACACACTGTATGCAGAAAATAAACGCGCAGAGGCTTCTTTAAACAATAAAAGGAAAAGATTTCACATAATCCTTTAATATTTCGACTAATTGTAGTTTTCAAAAAGGTTACAAAAGAAGAAAATATACACTTTTTATACACACTCTTTTATTATATACACTTTTTGTATCCTTTTTTGCTTATATAAACTTTTTATATCCTTTTTTTTCTTTCATTGTGTGTATATATATATATATATATATATATATATATATATATATATATATATATAGGTGGTTTATTATATATATATAACCCTGGTAACATTGTACCGGCAACTTGAACTCACAATAAAAAAGTACATTAACCAGGAACGCGAAGATTTTATTATTCAAACCGCAGAAAAATCACTTACGTAGGCCGACTTACAAGCTATGGTTTGGTAGAGGCACGAGGGCATGTCCCGCTCCCGGACAATAGGCCCTCACAACTAAATACTAAGTGCTGGTACAAATCTTTATGGCAACATCAAACTCCTCCAAAGGGTAAACTAGAGTTGTATATAGAGATCGAAGTGATCTACGCGTAGATAGAAAGCGTGGTCATTGTTCAGATTCAGATGAATATACTAGAAGAAAATACAGTGTAACAAGCCTATTGAAAAAAACCCATGCCTAAATTAATATATTGTTATCATTAGACATAAAGAAGAAGGGAAACCTCTAAGTAGGGTTAGCCCATTCTTGATGAATAAAGCCTTAGTCTGAGCAGGTGGACAGCCAAAATTAGTCAAAACAATATAAATGGAGCATTGATGGCCGAAGCGGTAAATGACAATTACTGAAAATGGACAGCTTTTTCAATGAAATTCCTGTGGTCGTTGAGTCTCACAAATCTCTCAACACATCGAAATGAACTGTCTTTAGTCTAGATTTATTTGATGTTGCTGCGGATGAAATCAAGCAAGAAATAAGCAGTTGCCAGTTTGCTGATGTGGTGAGAATTATGAAAAACGAAAGAGTAGTTCTTTGATCTTTTCAGTGCCTTACCCACCTATTTACATAAAAGCAGGTTATTTGTCGCTTCAATATGTGCCCTATCTTTAGATGTGTTATAAGTGCCAGAAGTTCGGTTACTCAAGTGCCAAGAATTACACAATGACAAAGCCTGTACCATCATACTAGGTATATATTGTATAACATAGATATTGTAAAAACAGCATCGATCTGTCGCTTCCAATTCTCGGAAAATAATACATTGTAAGACTCTTGGTGTAATTGGAAAACGTAAAACTATTAGTATATTTATTTTTTGGACGAGATCTTTTAACATCGTCAATATTAGTTAAATATTAATTTTAATTTCCCCATCTGCACTTTGGAAATGCCCTAACGTTTGAATAATTATGTAATAACATTTTTCCTTACAACATGTTATTTATTTCCTCCAACACAAAAATGACTACAGTTTAAACTGGATCTATTGAAGTGATCGTTCTAAATTTTCACATTCTACTATTGACTTTTTAATATAACTTACTGTAATTGAGCATTTATGTCGAATTGTATCGGCATGTTGCCTTTTTGAACAAATTCACGAGATTTTGGAAATGTATTAGTCTAATATACCAATAACGATTATTCTACCAGCAACAGTTGGTGAAGAGTAAATTTAATAATATTTTATCTCAGAGGTGTAATATTTTCTATAAAAAGTTTAATTTATTTTCAGATGAATCTGGTGTGGGTGGCGTTATTTGTGCTCGCTGCAGGGAAAAGTGACTGCGCGCGCATTCTTGTTATGCAACCTCACAATGCCAGGAGTCACAGTATAGTTGTGGAGCCATTGTTTGAGGAACTGGCTTCTAGAGGACACCACCTTACATTAGTCACCAGTTTCCCACATAAACCTCCTCTACCAAATTTGTACGAGATAGACGTGTCTTACAGGCTAAGACCTATGATCAGCAATTTCAGTTTTGAAGCAATCAATAAATTAATGCCAAACGCTTTCCAATCCCCACTGTTCATGTCAGACCTCGAGCTGTACCTGTGCAACAATTCGTATTCCGAACCACAGGTCCAAAAACTGTTGGATTCAGACGAAAAATTCGATTTAGTGATAACAGAAATTTTCTCTTCCGACTGTTTTGCCCCACTCGCTCACAGATTTAATGCCCCTCTCGTTTCAGTCGTGACAAGCTGTTCTCTGCCGTGGGTGGCCGATAGGGTTGGCCTCCCTGATAATCCGTCTTACATCCCCAACTATCTCGCTGGACTCCCCACCAACATGGACTTATACCAAAGAGTGTACAACACCGTCTTGTTAGTCTGGGCTAAATTGGTCCACAGGTATTACGCTTTACCTCAGTCACAAAATATGGCCAATGAAGTATACGGTAGTTCTACTCCACCTATAAACGAACTAATTAAGAATACATCATTAGTTTTGGTCAACAGTCACATTTCTCTATCTCTCAGCCGTCCTTTTCCTCCTAATGTCGTAGAGATTGGAGGTATACATATACGAAACACCTCGAACTCATTGCCGAAGGTAAATAACTATTTTATTATCAATCATTACCAAGTACTCATAGAGTAATTGTGAAATGGTGATAATATTCAAATTCCTGTTATATATTGCCACCCCGAGAATGTAGTTGATTTGGTCCAAGCCAAGCTTTATCGTAAAAGGGAGCAATTTGAGGAAAACAAATTTTGGCTTGTTTAATGGGATATGTCAATAGTATATCGTCTCATTTCACGTTCCACAATTGCTCATCATTCTCCTTTTGCTTGTTCTCATACTAATATAAAGTCAAACTGGAAAATTGTTAAAAGAATATGTTAAGATAGACGATTAGATTTAAATCTATTCAGACGGACGTCGATTCAAGATTTCAGGATTCACTCAGTGACAGTACTAAGCGGAATGTGAAATGGAACTAAACTCAACATGCGTACATACATTTTTATTAATAACAATATATTTTATGATATCCGTATTATAATTGTATACTTTATATTGTTGCATACTTCACATAATTCTTTGTTGAATCAACAATGTATTTAAATTTTAAAAATATTTATTCTTTCCAGGATTTGCAGGATATCTTGGACAAATCAACTCAGGGAGCTATTGTGGTCAGTTTTGGTTCTCTAGTCAGAATGTCTACCCTCCCTGAGCAGATAATCAATAAGTTTATGAAGGCATTCTCCTCTGTTCCTCAAACTGTTATTTTTAAGTATGAAGATGATCTACAAGGAGTTCCTTCAAACGTCGTTATAAGACAGTGGTTGCCGCAAAAAGAAATTCTTGGTAACTTTTATAGCCTACTAAATCCTTCATAATAACTGTAAAATGCCAGCCTAATTGTCAGTTGCATCTAATTATCTTTATAATTCTTTTAAATGTGTGTGGTGATAACCTTTATTAATTCTGTAACCTTTATTTGTTCACAAAGAGTAAATGGGATGGATAGTTCCAAAGAATTTTACACGTGTTAAAATTATTCTCATTATTTGATAAATAAGGTTTAATTTATACAGTTTTATCATCACTTATACTACTTTGCTGTATTCACCATCCAAATATATCACTAGTCATTATATCAGTATTAATTAAATGTAAATGGTGAAACACATCTTTTTATAATATATTTTTATTACAAATGTTTGGGAAAATGGTTAATTAAGAAGACAAGGCCTTATGCTATGATCTAGGGCTTAAGCTTGCTATCTGTCTAGCTTACTCGGCTGTCACAATCTAGAAGTTTATGCTGATAACTTTAACGAATAATCATTAAAGTTTAGTCTTATCTACTTCATTGTTTGCTTTTCAATGTTGAAACAAACTAATTTCAAGACTTGACATATGTGTAGCACACAAGAACGTGAGAGCGGTTTTCGGCCATGGAGGGTTGTCTAGCACAATTGAAACCGTCTATTTTGGAAAGCCTCTCATTGGTCTACCGTTTTTCGCTGATCAATATTTGAATGTAAAGGGGATGGTGAGTCTAGGAGCAGCTGTCCAACTTCACATGGATGATCTTTCAGAGGAAAACATTGGAGCAGCCATCAAAGAGGTTATTAACAATCCAAAGTAAGTTATTTTCTAAAATTATTGTAAATACGTTAGTTAGCTTTCATACACCTTAGTTAAGGATCAACAAAAGTATTTTATTTTGCTGAGTCTTGTTTATTACGTAATAGACAAAATAACACTAGAAGAACTTTCAGTCCTATAACAAAATTCACATTTCCTGAACGTTTAATGAGTAATTAAAATCGCAGCAACAACGAAATTTTATAGAATTTTTCAAAAAGATTTAAATTGTTTGTAAAATATCTAAAAGGCTAAAATTCTAACGCAGATAAATTATTGAATTATTAAATAAATTTTCAAGCATACATTTTATTCGATACCATGTTTAAACTATTTATAAATATAATCAGAGATAACAACGTCATTAACCATAACCATTATAGCTGTAGTCTTGACTGTCTGAACTTTCCCCGACCACAAGTGAAACCACAGTCATATTGAAGATTTCCGCTTTTAGATTATGCCAACCGGTATTTTTAGCTTTATGTATTTTATTTGGTTTTGTACTATTTGTTTGTGTCACTTTGTTTGTATATTTTTACTTGCATGATGATTTGTTAAACAAACATCATGTAGTTTTACCTTACTATTGACGAAATAATCAATATCACCTACAACTATAGCATAAAGATACCAGTAGGGATGAAATCTATAACTGTCCTAAAATGTAATTGGATTAGTATGATGTCATTATAAAAATTGAAAACCAAACACCTCCTCTCCCATTATCTGTTCTAACTGATCCAGAATTGGATCACCAATTCAACAAGCGAAATTAAATTATCAGCGAATCGAAACAATTAACTTACTGTTTCTCAATACCAAAGCCTACATCTCTATAAAAATTTACAATAAAGGAACCCCTTGCATTACACCATAGTGTGATCGGATCATTTTGGGACATATCACCTTGCATTTTTAAAATACTGTTCAGCTCACCAATAAATTTATTGTTTAAGAACTGCAAGAATGGATTAAGGTACTCTCATGTACATTCGTATACATTTCCTCGACCATGTAATTAAAAGGATTAACAGAAATAAATCTGTGAAATGCTCTTAGTATAATCTCAATCAGTTATCTTAATTATTTTCTTCTTAATTAATTTCAAGGACGGATTATCATGTAAACAACCGTTGATACGATATTGCCATATTAACATCTTGCTGAGCACGCAACATAGGTAAACAACCTTACTATCGGTTACAACCGGTATAATCAACGGTAGGAATATCGGAAATTACACAAGCATAAATTTTATACAACAGCTAAAGTTGAAATCCTACTATTAGGCCTACTACTATTTTTTTATTGTGTTTTATATCGACAAAAATCACACTACCCCAATCATAGGGTGGCAAGCATAAATCTGACACCCTTGGATCCTTTCTTTTGTGTTTTTGGATTAAAAAAGAATTTTCTCTTTACAAAATTAGGTTAAGACAGTACACAGTTACGTGACGTAATAGCCTGAGGAAACATTTAAAGATTAAGTATTATTCTATTAAATATTTAAATTGTATTCATTGTTTGAATAATATTGTCTGAGAACGAAAACAGGGATGGCAATTGTGTTATTATCATGTCCAGGTTTACCTAGATATGAAGAACATGCTTACTTAACAAAGTTTCTATTTACAACATAAGCAGAATATAAAGTCACATAACTCATTTGTTAAATATTCACTGTATTTTCAGATACACAGAGAATATCAGGCGACTGTCAAGGCAATTCCGGGACCGGCCTATGTCAGCAATGGAAACAGCAGTGTACTGGATAGAGTATGTCATCAGACATCAAGGGGCGCTACACTTGCGACCGGCCTCTGTCAGTCTGCCGCTCTACCAGTACTTACTACTCGACGTCATCGCAGTGCTATTTCTCCCAGTGTTCCTTCTCCTGTACTTTATCTACTTTTTGTTCTTCAGGGCTGTAGAAGTTAGTCCCAACGATCACAAGAACTATAAACTAAAGAAAAACAATTAAAAGCTCTATTGTAACTCATTTTGATACACAGAAAACACTTTTTAAATAACAAATAATACATTTAATCTTCTTATCCATTGTATTTATTAAAATTTGTTTTTAATATAAGTTTTAATTTAAAATAGACAGTACTAAATGGGTAACTACAGTTTCCTGTTTTACAAATTCTTAGATATTTAACTAAATCGAAAATTATCATATATTTGATTATATTTTTATAGTATACTCATATGATATCTACAGAACGGCTTATTACAATCTAGGGGTCTGTGTGATGGTAAAAAGTTAGTGCCACTTGTTATTTGAGTTTTTATGGGAATGTTCTAAATGTCGAGAATTACAGAATAATTGTTTATATTTCAAGTGTTTTAAGTAATAATACTATTTTAGGTATATGTTTATGTAACAGTTTTTCTTATTTTTAGCACAGTATTTCCATGGTATCTTATTACAAATTTATCATGGACTTCCTGGCTACAATATAAACTATATTTGGGTACGGAAAAGTATAAACAGTATAATATAGATAACAAAACTAAATTTACAAGTACGAAATACTGTTTTATAATGAACAAAAGAAAAGACTCATAAAAACAATAACTTACTAATTTAAAGTAATATAACCATGACAGTAATATTACTCTTTCCAATATTATGTATGCCGTTTCCTCATTGCCGAGGTATGTTTAAACATTTTTATATGGCAATTAAAAAAGTTACAATTGTTTTTAAATCACTTGAAATCTAGCAAATTATATACGTACTAACCACAACTGTAAGATACAATTTGTTCTTCAAAAACTTACCACCAAACTGAATCGTTATAATAAACAATTCGGGGTAACTATCTTAACTAAGATATGTATTATATTAAACAACTACTACTAGTGATATGTACCAATAAGAAGTGATGGTACCCATCGTGTTTAGCGTGTTATCCTTAAGGGAAAATATCTTATGTGTTATATACAATCTCTATAAATGTTGGACCAATTGAGCTAATTAGCTTTGTAAAATATTCACTGAAGACCCAGGAAGGTTTCCAAAAGAAAACTAAAAAAAGCTTCCCGAAATATTTTAGAGTTCGATCAAATATACTAACGAAAAGTAATTTAAAGTGAACTGATACAAAACAGATGTTTACACTTTTAATATCCAACCAAGGATACAGAACCATCTGTTTATAATTACATTTTTTTAAAGTTTCCATTAAGAAAAGCTTTATAACGACGTTTAAATAGTATTTCCAATGCATTAGGTGGCTTAAATTCGTCAGTGGTCCAGGATGGGGTGAAAATTTTACAATAACCGTCTTTGTAATCTGCTTGACACTTCTAAACTAATCAAGTTCTGTGTTCGAAAAGTGTCTAAAACTTTAAATGTAAACAAATGGTTCTGCTTCTTTGGTGAACTTTAGCTGAAATTGTCAACAGCTGTTTAGTGTTAATTTACTTAAATTACTTTTAGTAAATGTTTATTCTTTTCTTCTCTCTCTTTAGCTGTTTTTAACATTTCACTTCAACTTAGTTTTTTTGGATAGTGATGTTTTTGTTATTATGCTAATCTGATTACAAAAAATATCCTCCAAAATTTCAAATGTCTTTATTTACTTAAGAAAAAATATGTAATTAGTAAATATGTGAGTAGTAAGCACTTAAGCTATCAACCAATCAGATTATTAAAATAAAATTGTTTACATTAATTATTGTTATTCAAATTTCCAATAATATGACATGAGGAGACACTCTATACTCATATTTTCGAGATGATTTTTATTTAAGTGGGGCCCACTCCCACCTTAGGTCTCTAAAGAATCATCAATACGACAAATGACTAGTTAATAATTTTATTTAAGGGTTAGAGGCATTATAATAAGTAGGGAGAATATATGTGTATATACATTTTTATTTACATATGTTTACAGAGGATTATAAATAACTAATATGTAAAACAGCCATTCCCTCTCTTCCCAGCAAAGCTGTTAGTGTAAATTATCATATTGATATTTTTACTTAAATATTAAATTTTGCGAACTTATATTTAAAAGCGAATACTTTTCTCAGACAAAAAATCTAATCATTTATAAGCAGAATTAGAGACGATATATTTAATCAGTCTACCCACCTCAAGCTACTAAAAATAAATATCATTAACTGAATATCAATAATATAATATACTATATCTATGCTATCAATAACTGACCATTACAATGAGTAAAACAATTTTTAAACCTGCGTGTAGTTAAAAGCTTAAATTCACAACCTTAATAAAAGTCACGCACGGTCAATGGCCGATATCGACAGAGTGACAGGTGCAAGCACGGATACAGTCAGTCTAGTATCCGTGGGTGCAAGCTAATGCCTCGCGAAGCGGAGCGGTCCTCTGGACGACTCAATTTATTCACCAAAAGTTGGGTAAGTTTACAGCTATGACTCTTGCCCGCCCGCGCCCGCAATGCAGAAAGTAGGCCTGCACGTGAATTATGAATCGACGCACTATTTCGCAGTCGTTCACAATCCAAACTGCAATAATAAAGCTTACAAACAATATAGTTGGCCCTGGCAAATTCAAATATTCCCAACTTATTTTATAAAGTTATAAATTGCATTTTTATTTTTGCATTCCTTGGAGTCTCCTAAAATGTTCTGTCCTAGGCCTAGGCTTACTGGGACTAGTGGGAAATGCTGTAGTGTCTAATTTTTGCGGAAGTGACAGCAAAATCATAATACTATTCTATACGGTCTTATAAATACACATAGGTATGTTCTTGATTGTTTAATTTTTAATCATATTCTATGTGTGAGAGGTTGCCGGGACCCGGCTCCATTTGAGATATCCTTTAACAAACTACTGTACTATGGTTTATTTTTTATTATAATAAACATTCCCAAAAACCTTTCTGTACAGAAAATAGATAACCAATCAGAAACTCAGTTGAATTGTATGGTTTTTAATAATGTAAAAAAATCTAATTTCCAATAGTTCTCCGATCAAACCAACTGAAATATCTATACTATAATTTGAGATGGGTTTATACATTAACTCAGTATCCCAAAAACTATTTGAGATAAAACATTCTTTAAAAAAATCTTATATGCATTCAAGAATGCTCTTTTTTCTTTTTATCGATGAATAAATAATGAAATTGTGAATTTTTGACACCATATTGTAACGTTATTGTATGCCAAACCGATTATTACCTTAGACATGATATTTATATAATAATTTTTTTATAATTTATGTAATATACGTATAATCAATATCTCGGAAACCATTACAGATATAAAAATTGTTTTATTTCAAAATTTTTAGGAAATGCTCTCGGCATTCCAATGCACTTTTAGTTTTTTTTCTCTACGCACATAAATAATGGTAGAAAATACATCCCCAAACTGTTGCGTCTCGTTATTCGTCAAAGGACAACGTAGAGAGGCTTCATCTAGAACCCTAATATAAACACAGAAATTGTCAATGGTATGTCTGGGGTGAGCTATGATTATATTAAAACTACAATAATTCCACTATATCTTGCCTCGTTGCTCTAGGGTAGATTTCACATTGACTACAACAGGGAAACCACTCGGAACGCTTAACAAATTTTAAAATTTTCCTTAGCATCCGTGGCGTAAGTGATGGTCAATGGCATAAAAATACACCACTACAACCTATTCGGTTAAATTACCAGAAGAACGTCATTGACACTCTGATGTAAACTAAGAAGGCCTCCACCGTACCTTTGAAGTAATTTTAGGATATCAAAAATATTCTAATCTCTAGACTTTGTCCTGTCCCCATCCTACACAACGGATTTTGTTTATTGCCTATAATAGGGCCGTTATCCCAAAGTCAAACAAGACAAGAATCTTTCTTAATATACTAGTATTTTTTAAACAACCTTGTCCCAGGAACTTTCCAGGCTATTTCAGTAAACACAAAAAATACAATATGTGCGATTTCCAAAGTTATTTCTGTATTATATTCTTGTCTAACGCTTAAAAACGTTCAGCTTTTTGCGTCAGTAATGCTGTAATGAAATATTCTTAATAATTTCAGAAAACATCGGTGGAAAAACATAAAAAATATACGTATGTATAAACAAAACAGCTTAATTATTGTATACCCTCTTCCTTGTTTGAAGACAGATAAAACTGGGTTTAATTACTTACATATTGTTATGTAGTGGGTATGTTGCTGTTATTAAAAATTTAAAAAATCTACTTGTTTTCGAACAACGTGGTTTCAGAATTGGAAGATCTATAGTTATTAACCGGATAATATTGTAAGTGCATGTATTGCAAGCTTTTGGTCTGAATATAAAATTATGCCGAGACCCGAGCATTTAAAGTTCTATCAGGGGTACTAGGGAAGGCTCAAACCTAGTCTCGTTGTGTCAGGGGCACTAGGGAAGGCTCAAACCTAGTCTCGTTTTATCAGGGGCACTAGGGAAGGCTCAAACCTAGTCTCGTTCTATCAGGGGTACTAGGGAAGGCTCAAACCTAGTCTCGTTTTATCAGGGGCACTAGGGAATGCCCAAACCTAGTCTCGTTTTATCAGGGGCACTAGGGAAGGCTAAAACATAGTCTCGTTCTATCAGGGGCACTAGAGAAGGCTCAAACCTAGTCTCGTTTCTGTTCTTACTGTTTATTAAATATATAGGTACCGTGGTGGACTCCTTTTAATTATTTGACTACATCAAGGTATTTAGTGAGATAACATCAGTAACAGAATTTCAGCACCTACAAAAATTGTTGCCTTTATCACAGCGTTGGTGTGGTCTCAGATAATATCCATGTAAAAGCGCTACTGTTACTTTTACTAAGTGAATGCACAGTCATTATAATTTTGATTATTTGTAGGCGGTATATCTCAAAACAGTTTTACTAATTTTAAAGACAGGTAAAAACGCCTCTATATTTTTATCTCAAGGCCAAGAATGCAATCATGCTAATGCTCTAATTATAATAATTCTGGTAACTTAAAGACTTCCAATCTCTCAGTATCATACTTACAATGTACAAATTACTAATCAGGCACGACCTTGAGTACGCACCAGTAATGTGGTTTCACTTCAAAGTTGTCAAGAAATTTATACACAAGTCATTAGGAGCGTTGTGACCTCATGTACGTTCCCATGTCAAATTCGGCCAATATTCTCGTGTTCTTGACATCCATAAAATAATATTTACTGCTAGGGAATGGACTGCTCAAACTGCTGGACTTCCGAATTCCAAGTCGAACGAGGATGATCTATTTGTTGACCAATGAGCTTGATTTAACCGAAAAATCTTTAAGAGCTGTTTGAATCCTTTAATCTGGTCCAATATCACTAAATTAATAAATATATGATTATTTCTTTTTCATTTATTTTATTTATCGATTATTTTATTTATTACTGTTGTATGGTTTCTTTATCATTATTATTTCTAACCTTTGATTGGCCTTATGTAAGTCACAGACTACCATTTGAAATATAGGCTACATAATATGTTTCAATAACATCATTGTTTAGACTACAGCTTAGACACAAAGTTTTGTAGTATTTCATTGCTGTATTTAATTATATTATGTGTTATGTTTGTGGCAGGAAAAAGTTGATTAACTACTTTTCACAAAATAATTCATTCATATTAAATTTATAAAACAGCAGATTTCTTACAGTTTCGTAGCTAGTCATATATAGCGTCTGAACATAGATACTAAATTATTTTGCTAGCTAGATATTAGCAGAAATTACAATAATAGAGAAGGTAATCATCCGTCTGCTCTCCATCCACATTGCTAAATCTTTATCGTCACTGTCTTTGGTACATCTCTGACAAACAAATGGAGCTTTTTACTTGGACAATTGATTGATTGACAAGGAATGTGAAATCTTTTCGTAATGGATGCAGTCTCTCCATTTTTCATTGCTGCCAGGGCTAGAAGCAGGTCCTCGTGGCTGTAGGTAGCACTTGCTTGTATCAGCACTACTTTGCTTTATTGGCTACTCAATATGATATAATATATTTCAATTAATATATTACAATATATTCACTACGGATTACATAATTTTAAGCAAATATGTTTGATGCTAAAACACTGTCAAACACTGGAACTGGAATTGGGTAGGTCTGCTCTTTGTACACAGATGTCAAAGACTAGGTTTTAAGCACATGGCCAAACCTAGTGGTTGACAGTGAGGTTACTTCTGTATTGTTAATTTATTTTGCAAATGTAGCATACCAAGATGAAGTTTATTTCATGGGTAATCTACTTGTGTATTTAACACTGTATTTTACATGTAGAATGTGGGATGGATTAGGATTAAAAAACTTACTTTTTTAATGTAAGAATTCTTCTAGTTTGAAGTTTTTATTTCACTGAAATTACAAGGATATATAATATGTGTGACGTGTGGCAGACATTAAAATTCTAACTGTCAAAGACTGGGTGGATGTCAAGCACTGGTTGGTGTACCCTTTAGGAAAGTTTTGGTAACTCTGGTAGGCTTAACAATATATAAGTTTAATTAAATTAAAAGTAAGTGTTCTCCAAATATATAATTTTGTTTTATTGGATTATTAAAACATTTGTAAAGTAGCGTTATCTAAAACGTATTATGATTGTTCTTATTTACATAAAAGAAGCAAAACAAGTTTTGAACATCGGGAACAATTATCATACAATGTCTTATTAATATCAACAATATATAATAATGTAATTAGCAAATTAAAAACTAAAATTTAATTCAAATTGGCTTTGTCGAGCTAGGATTCAAATTTATCGCATTTCGTTCGCGCTTATTCTCGTGTAATGATGATAACCTATACGCTGTCTAATAAGTACCAACAACTTAGAGTAAACTAATTAGCCAATTCAATTTAAGAACCATTCCAATTTGGCTTTCTGGAGCTATGTTTTAATGCAGTTCGTGCTTATTGTGTGTGTGATTATGATGACCTAGTGATAACCCCAAGTGTGATTGTTTTCAACAAGAACACACGATCTATTTGAAAAGTCATTCAGATCCATAAAGACACACTACAATACGAGTGAGTAGTTTTGTTCTTGACCAATTACTTACATTTTCCTTATAATATTTAGCTTAAGCGTTATTGTACGTTTTGTAAAAATCTTAGTAAATCAGGGTATTTCATTTTTCCATTAACTAATATTAATTCTTAACTTACTTATACTGATTAAGTTATATTAAATTTTTGAAACATAAAACAATACAACTTGTTTAATATTCCTAAAAGGTTGATAACGGTATGAAATATTAGTGTGTTTGCAATTTACTTATTCGTACAATTTTGGTAATCATTTTTAACGTTAAAACATTTATGCTGGCAAATGTATGAAACTATTTTGGAAGATTTTTGCCTTATCTCTAAGTTGAATTCTTTTTATGTAAAACGTTTACTGTTTTGCAATGAAGTAAGACATTATTACAAACAATAGTTAAGACACTGGTTTAATAAAAAAATAACTTGTTGCTTCCAGTGAAATAGCCATTACTTGAAACAACTACCATGTTTGTCTGATAGTTTGTTATTCATTTTTAAACCGAGTTTTTCTGTAGGAGTTGTTAAGTTTTATATATTTAAAACAAATCCTGCCTGACTCAGACTCCATAATTTTCATGTCTGTTAGAGCATTTCGTGCAAATTTTAACATGTAGGGGGATCCAAAATAGCACAAATATCACAATTAACGGTATGAAGTTTTAAAAAATGGCGCTTCAGGGAATTAACTACCTAAATGTTTAAAAACCCTGAGATTAGTGCTTATTTCGTGAAAGGTCACACTTTGAACATTCATGTCCACTGCACTCAGTTTCAGGATAGTCACTAATTAGTTGCAACAGTAAAATTGATGAAGTTTAAATTTTTAAAACATTTTCTGTAACACATCAAAAATGGCCTCTCATTGAAAAAATTTGAAAAACTACAGTTTTTGCTGTTTTTCTTTTCAATATATACTTTAAATCCTCCAAGATTTACATATCATACGTTTTTCCCCAACTGCTCGTCATATACTCTCTTTTTCCTAATACGCATTATATAGAATACTAAACTTACATTTCTTAAGTAATTTTGTTCTTTTACATGACGATTAAAATGTATAAATGTTTCTTCCAAAAACCCTGGGCTACAATTTAATTATGAGATCCATTTCCTTATTGTGGCAGTGTTTGGTAATGGAAGCCCTCAAAAATCTATAAGCCTTTGATGAATAAAAGTAGAGTGTAAGTGCAAACTCTTCACTTTAACTGTAAAATGTTGTTAACTTTGTCTGAAAAAGTCTGTTTATCTTTACTTTTATCTTTGTTTTTAAGATTACTTACCAGCAACCCGAGAGAAAACCCTGTAGAATTGTGTTCCAAACTGGCGCTTTTAATGTAAGAAAACTTCTTGAGTTGCTCAGAGCAGACGTCTTGACGTAAAGAACACGAAGAGTAGCCAACAATGCAAAATCCGGCGTTAAACGATGATTCGTGTTTCTACATGAAAAGGCGGATGCCCTTAGTCCCATTAATCGCCACACACATTGAACGCCTGCGAGTCCGTGGATACACCCGCATCGCACAGCTGTATGAGAGTAGAAAACACGGCATGCAGGTTATGGATTTCCAGTAGTATAATTCGTTGATGGGTACTTGAGGCTGTTGACTTAAACAAGTATTTTTTAGGATTTTTGTATTGGGAACGAGCATCCATCGTTTTTGTCAGTTCCTTGCAATATATTTTCCGATCGTTCAAAACAAGTATACACTTTAGAAGGAAAACGGAAAATATTCTTGATTCGTATCGAACATATCTTTAAAATTAAACCCATTCTATGATGATTTTATGACTTAATGCATGCAAGGTTCAAAATTGTTTTCCCGCAAATTAAATATCGAAAACCTATAAAGCGCTTCAATGTGTATTAATCTATATTTAAATTGAGTGTACCTTTCACGAAATAAGCACTAATCTCAGGGATTTAAAACAACTATGTGTGTGTGTGTGTGTGGTGAGAGAGAGAGAGAGAGAGAGAGAGAGAGAAGAGAGAGAGAGAGAGAGGAGAGAGAGAGAGAGAGAGAGAGAGAGAGAGAGAGAATACCTAGATATCTAGTTTTAAGCAACGCAAAACTTTGATATTCTATATTGGTAAATAAGCTAAATTTATATTCAAATACTTTTTTGTAGGAAATTGCATACTCTACAAAAAGGATGCTGTACATTCTGAACGAATTAACTAAATACTCTAATTAATTAAATGCCAACAACTTTAAGGCTACGAACGTATACTACGACATTGGAGAGTATAACAAGATTATGGTCGTAAATCGGTATTCTCCGAAGGTCTATTACTAACTACGGCAATGCCTGGAAGAAATCTCATTATCCATGACAAGTTCCAGAAAATGTATGAAAGCTGGTCCGTTTTCATTGGTAATTACTCTAACAAATTCTCTAGATCTGACCAGTTCAGTCTTTTTTCCAAGCTCTGTACCGAGTAAATTAGAAGTCGTAGCTGAAATACGAGGTTAAATTAAAACATCAAATTAAATTTCTGACAAGAAAGGTCCAGTCGTTTTTCTCCTATCACTAACGGTTTAGCCACTAAACGTCCTTAGAGTTAAAACTTTGGTTTAACAAGGAAAAATCTATAAAATAGGTCTACTTTAAACTTCCAGAATCCCTAATATAAGGAAGAGACTATACCTGTACCCGAATTCCGCTTATCCTCGAATTCCGTTTATCCCTGAAATCCGCTTATCCCCGAATTCAGCTTATCCAGAATTTTGCTACATCCCCTCTAAGGGGCCTGGGCGAGTACCCAAATTATACACCTAACAGAAATTATACCTGTAAAACAGAATTAAGTTTGGGTATGGCAATCTATCAATGACAATGTTCATTACCTATGAACACGCTTATTGAACTTCTCAGACATCAGGTAAGGCGGGTCATTTACTTTGCGCCATTTTCACATCTGATATGATGGGATGGGCATGTTTTAGATGCTATTTTCCAAAACATAATAACGGACAACATGGATTGTTTAAGGCATACTACTATCCTGCTTATAACCATACTGGAGGTAACAAACTTACATTGTATTTAAAATGATGAAAATTACATTTATATTTTGGCCGAAGCGGGGTTTTCTGCTGAAAGTCACGAACGTATGGGTATGAAATAATGAGTAGAAGACGGAAGGGAATGGGTTTTCAATCAATGCCTATAACCCAATTTTTGCACAGAATATACCGTAACAAAAACACAGACAGATGGGGTCATATATTGCGACTTCATTGCTAGTTAATTGTAACTTCTCAGATCCATTTACTCAAGCAGTATACGTCAGGTTGATAACGAGCTTACTCTTGAACTTGGTTTTTCGTCTTTCATCATGCCAAATTCTCCATGAGTTTTTGTCTGTGTCGTATTTTTATGTAAAATAGGTTATTTTCATGATTACTTTATTGTTTAAATCACTTTTCACTTCTAAAAAAAGAAAAAGATAAACACAGACATATTTCTCTGATAAAAGAAGCAATAACTTGATTTCAAACGCTGAGAATATAGTTGTTCATTTTATAGCTTTCCTTTCTTGTAATGTTGTATATCTTTCGAAAATTATGTTTCAAATCCATATTTAGTAGACGCCTTCTGTAGTAGGTAACTTGTGAATTTGAAGATAGCTCGAGTAGAAGCGACTACCTTTCTTTTACTCTACCGTATCAACGCGGTAACTTGAACCATGTTTAGAGAGTACACGGGGTTATGGATGTATTCTGCCCCATTGATACACAGAAGCATATATAATTAAAAGGGTGCCCAATCTATTTAAGATTTTTGTAACGATTATTAAGTATGACAGATGTGATGACAATGGGAACAATCTGGAGAAGACTGTTAAAGGCTTTATATGTTGTTTATAACCGGATACACGCCGTGTCTTATTGTTTTTATTTTTCACGTACTGCATTGGACCTTCTCAGGAAGAGTCTACTTTGAGCTGGAATATTAAATAACAAACTTTTGGATCGGTTTTAAGTTAACATTTCCGAAACAAAAGACAAAAAATTTAATCAGTTTTTAAAGTATAATAAAATTTAGGGAACACAGTAAGAGACTTTATGAGGCACAAGAAAGAAAATATTGAAGCTGACAAAAATAAAAACACATTAAAGCATGTTTCAGTCATTGCCATCCTTTTGCCAACAACTGAGTCAGTAAGGTTTTATGTGGAATCCTGAAAGGTGAAGTAACTGGTCTGAATTATATCAATTTATTGTACTTATATAGTTTTTAAAGTAAGTTTCTTAAAATGATTCACACTAATTGTAATTCAATTATAAAAATGACCATAAACCTATAGGAAAAAAATATATATTCAGCTAAACAATTTTTTAATGCTGAAAAGTTGCATATATTCAGTTAAATACATTAGTTTTAAATTAGTTAATATATAATTATATATTAGAAATAAAACCCTAAACATGCCAACAACTAAAACACTCTATTTTCAGAGGGGTACAGTTATTGGCACACAAGTGACAACTACTATAACATGACCACTTACATGGTTTATTTATTGACACCCCCTTTATGATGGACGTTTTTAAGGTTATATTGCCAAACATAACCTAAAGTCTATCCATTAAGTTCATATCTCAGGTAAAATTAATATGAGATGTAAAAATTACTATAACTGTTGTATAAGAGGATCTTGTAAATCATGTTTCTTAACAAACTAATAAGGAAAGAGAAGTGAAATGCTTATCTTGTAGAGATTTTTAAATAGCATATAACAGAAAAGGCACGTGTTGACTTCCACTGAAAGAACATGTGCTGCACCCATCTCGGAATATCGAGAACTATATGTTTCGTCCAAAGTATGAAGTACTCTTATTATAGTGAATAGAGTAAAAAGATGCCAACTTCTGTACCCCTGACAACAATTATTGTACCTCTTACCCTAGGTAACTTGTGAATTTGAAGATAGCTCGAGTAGAAGCGACTACCTTTCTTTTACTCTACCGTATCAACGCGGTAACTTGAACCATGTTTAGAGAGTACACGGGGTTATGGATGTATTCGGCCCCATTGATACGCAGAAGCATATACAATTAAGTATATAATTAAGTTACAAAAACATGACAGTATGTAGTAGGAAACAAAAACCTTTACATTTAGGTTGATTTGGTATACGATACGTTTATGTGTAACAAAGTTTCTAGGTTTATAAGAGAGAAAATTAATTCTTTAGAGCTAAGTGAATAAAATAGCTGTTATTCCGATTGAAAACACATCTTGTTACTAGAGCTAGACGAACATTTCCACTGTTGATTTTATGCTCTGCTCTAATATAAAATAATTTTTAAAGCCTATTATCAAAAATTATACTTTATATATTACTTCCGCTTGTTTTTATCAAAATTAACCTATATTTTACATTTATTGGTAAGTATATTATGATCACAATCCAAATATCAAATGTTCAGATTAAATATGTCACATTGAATAACAATAACCTAAAATAATATGCCTATATACTCATAATATTGTTTTTTCTGTTTAGATGTGGTGCCTGTACTTGATGGCATTATGCCTCGCTGTGTGGAATGTTGACAGCGCGCGCATTTTGGTATTCCAAGTGAGTGGTGCAAAGAGCCACACTGTTGTCATGGAGCCTCTGTTTGAGGAACTTGCCGCCAGAGGCCACCAGCTCACCGTCTTTACTTGTTTTCCACACAAATCACCAATACCAAACTTACGAGAAATCGATGTGTCTCACAGGTGGCCACGCACTGTCAGCAATTTTAGCATTGGTCTAATCAAGAGCACTATGTCGAATCCCTTCAAAACTTCGATATTTATGATGGACATCGAGTTCAATGTGTGTAAACACGTCCTGCCAGACGAGAATGTCAAGCAAGTTTTCGAATCCACTGAACATTTTGACTTAGTCATGACTGAAACGTTTTCTGCAGATTGTTTTGTCCCCTTCGCTTATAAATTTAACGCACCTCTAATCTCCTTTGTCACTAGTAGTGTTCTGCCGTGGCTCTCTGAACGGACTGGTCTTCCAGACAACCCCTCTTACATTCCAAATTATCTCTTAGACCTCTCTCCAAATATGAGTTTATATCAGAGAATAAACAATTTTGTTGTTCAGGTGTTTGCCAAGTTGGTTCACAAATACTATGCAATTCCCAAATCACAAACCTTGATCACCGAACACTACGGCTACTCAACTCCACAACTTCACAAACTTATTCTAAACACTTCACTTCTGTTCGTGAATAGCCATATTTCTCTAGGTCAAAGTCGTCCATTTCCCCCCAACGTTATTGAGATTGGAGGCATTCATACAAGTAAACCATCAAAGAAATTGCCAAAGGTATTACAGTGATCATGTTAATCGCTTACATTAAGCCATAAAATCATTGCATACTGATAATCATTTCTTTAAATAAAATAAATTTAAAATAATAAATTCTTGTGTATACATTTTTTACGATTTCTGTGCATACACTATTTAATTTCTTTATGACTAAAAAGTGTAACTTGCCAATTTAATGTAACGAATTTTATTATTAAAGGCCACAAATCAATAACGAAATAAATTACAATTAAATAATTAGGAATGTCATAGATTACATTAAATTATTAATATATTATTTTTTGTTTTTTTTATTTCACATGCTACTCTAAACCAACTCTTTTTCGTCTAGTTTTATTTAGTACTACTCTTATATTCTGAAAATGTATATTTGTATTGCAGGACCTGCAGAGAATTCTAGACCAGTCACCACAAGGTGTAATTATGGTGAGTTTCGGTTCGCTGGTCCAAGTATCCTCCATCCCTGATCACGTGATCCGTATCTTCTTGAAGGCGTTTTCTTCATTTCCCCAAACAGTCATCTTCAAGTATGAATCTAACCTTCCAGAAGTTCCATCAAACGTAGTGATAAGGAAATGGCTACCTCAACGGGAGATTATTGGTAATGAATGCTGTGCTTGAAGTCGATTCAAATTTATAAAATTGTATATCAATATTATTTAGCCTTATGAAATGGTTCAGATTTATATAATGCTAATTAAATAGTATAATAATGCAAGTAATTTTTACATAATTTGCCCTTAAGGCACCTTTTTCAATTACACAGTTAATCTACTTAATTCTTCAATGAGACCGGCCATCAAACACAACAATATTAATTTAATATTTTTAATACTCACACCATTAGTCTATATGCCTTTTATTTTTTACTTTGAGACAAGTTTCGGGCTACGGGCTAGTTGCAGTCAGTGTTCCCTTCACACAATCATGCAAAGATGGGTGTTTATGGATTTTATGTAAACCCCGATGAAAGTATAACATATGTGGTATTTTCGAATTAATTGAAAATTTCATTTCTTTTTATTAAGTAAAAAATGAGCCATCACATTTAAAAAATATTGGTTCTAAATCTATAACAACTGCTGCTGGTCTTGAAACTTTGTTCGTTATCTTATTTAAACACTAGAAGATTTTTCATGCAGTTTTCAAGTAAAAAAACATTTCAGTGTCGGTAATAATAGGAGAGCTATGACTGTTTGACGATTTTAACCAAAAAAAGCTTTTTGAGCTCAGCGAGTGAACGGCGCAACCAAAAATCAACCTGACCACATTAATTTGCTGGTCTAGTTATTACGCATAACTTTGTCTATTTTATTGTAGTTTTGTTTGTTATAGTTTTCAAGATCCCGTCAGTATTAATAAAACTGGAACATACTGAATATTAATAAAATAAGTATATATTAAAATATATCTTAATAAAATATAATACATGTATTACTTGTCTTAGTCAAATAGTGCTGAAAGTAAAGCGCTGGGTATAATAATCACACGGAAACAGTAAAGTTTACTGGATTCTGACAATGGCCACCGATATGTTTCCATTTCTTCATGTTCTCGAAACATAGTATACCAATAAATCAGTTAATGCCCATACTTTTCTTTTAAAAATACTGATGAACTCATAGCACATTTAATTATACTTCAACATTATCATAAACATAAAATATCTTTTGCTGATTAACTGGTGATTTCCTACCATTAATTATTTATTGAAAACATAAATAACTCGTGCTTTCCGTACTCCAAGTGACCTTCCCGGGCAGCATAATATTACTGCTATAATTTGTGAATATTTTCTTATTGTAAATAATACTTATAGTAATATATTTAAAGATCGGCATTTCAACTAAAGTTTTGGTTTCATAAGTTATACTTATAAATCCTTTGTAACTAGATGGTGAAAAAATCCAACGTCCTCTTTCCAATTGACCATCAACCCCTGAACTCAACGTACTGTGGACTGTGGATCACCATACATTCTCTGAAAACATTCCTAACGTCTGGTTCATGTGTCGTATTTTGCTTTTAAATAGTGGAAGCAGTGGAAGTGTAACTAAACACATTTGCTAGAAACAAAGAAACCAACTGTAACAATAGGTATGTACATTCATACGTGATATTATGTTGGAAGTGTCTATATTTATCTGGTATTTATTTTCAGAACACGAAAATGTTAAGGCACTTATAACTCATGGAGGATCAGCAAGTACTATAGAGGCAGTTCACTTTGGTAAACCTCTTATTGGGATTCCTATATTCGCCGACCAGTATTTTAACATAAAAGCAATAGTTGAACGTGGAGCTGGCGTTATGCTCAGTTTGGATAATATATCAGAAGAAGCTGTAATATCTGCGATTCATACTGTCTTAAATTATAACAAGTAAGGATTTTTATAATAGAACATAACAATAATTTAAGTTATGACAATTATTTATAGAGTTCCTTAATCTCAACAGCTGTAAATGTAACCAACCATTTCCAAAATTTTAAATATTGTAAATTCATTGTAAAATTTAAAGATTTAAAATTTAAATGAAAAAACTTTATAAAATTTTTAAATAAATATTTAATTTGATCAGGTACACAGAGAACATGAGAAGGCTGTCACAGCAGTTCCGAGACCGACCGATGACGCCGCTGCAGACGGCAGTGTACTGGACAGAGTACGTCATCAGACACCAGGGAGCGCCACACTTGCGGCCGGCCTCTGTCAGTCTGCCACTCTACCAGTACCTTCTCCTTGATGTCATCATCGTCTTACTTACGCCTTTTCTTATTTTTTACTGGTTCGCGAAACTAATCTTTAGGAAAATGCGTTAACAATATTCGGTAATGTTTAAAAAAAAGTAATGTTAAATCAGAAATGAGATAGAGCGGTCAAATATTTATATTTATTTGGATTTGACTTTAGAATTTTATAATGGAAATAGATTACTTAGCGACAAAAATTATAAAAATGAAGGAGTTAAAATAATTTGAATCTAATAAGTTAAAATTCATTCATTAGCATGTATTCTTTTTAAATTATGACTGCGTTATATCAAGGTAGAAATAAACAATAGCAACACATTCTACTCATGAAATAAAAATAACATACTATATTCCATTTCAACTTCCGCTTAGTGCAGCCTCTGAAATCTGACACTGCCAATACCAGACTCCTGATGAGTCCATGTCTGTTTGAAAAGATCCAAAAACATGTCGGTAACAAAGACGTTAAAAACCTAACTTACTCAACATTCGCATTGCATCAACTCTGCCCACCACAGCCACATTATGTGAAGAATTAAAGTTAGTATAACAAATTTCTAGTATAACTAAATAATAAAAAAAATTCTCTTGGAATTACTAGAATCCCTCCAACCACTAACAACTCAATTTACAAAACGGTTCGTATCTCACAGCATTTCAGAATGTACGAATATGTGTTTATACTGTTTTGTAATAATGCCTTATCTTGCCTATGAGGAACAAAGAACCGTTATATGAAATACATAAATAATACAGACTAATCATAGATAGGAACAATTTTGAATCTGTTTCCTTCAGTAAATATTTATATTTAAATTCAAATCATTGTGTGGTTATTTGTGCATCAGAATCGGTATGTGTCATTTAATATCTTGTTTAAAAACGCTCCTTATACCTTATTTTGAGTATTAGGTTCCATAAAGGTGCTAATACATCCCTTTGATAATAGGTCAGCATAATGGTTCTAAATATTCATTACAATATTTTTGAGAATAGCACAAAAATTATTAAGATTTTATTTTATTGTTTCAGTATACCTAAAAATAATAAAACCATGTACATTTTGAATTATAACTTTTTATATGCAGTAGAGTTATATATAAACCACATCTTCCTATCTAGAATTATTCAGGCAGTGGGGAGAAGAGAAATAGATTCTCACGTATAAGCAAAATTCCAAGATATTTGGTTGAGTAGATATTAATATTACAGAAGTTGATGTTTAAACATTTAAGGGCAGTGGGATGGCATCCTAAAGTATGATATAGTTTCTCAGTGCGGAACGCTCAGAAAGAATAGTGTTTATGTAGAATCTGATGAAGTCATTATTCAGACAAAGTATAGTTTGGTCAACTTTTTAATGATTATCATTATAGAAGTGAAAATACGTTTTCTCTATATGATTTTCTTCTGTTCTGAAGTTAAAGCGTAAATTATAGCAGGTTTTACTTGTAGTGGGTAAAAAACTATTTGTACTAACTTCAGTGTCTGTACTTAGTTCTTGAGAAAAGTGTATTAAAAGTATAATATGTTTTCTAGAAACCTGATTGAACTTAGTTATCACTTTTCTAACTGTGTATGTTTGCTGTGCAACACCCGAGTAAAGATATCTTATGGGATTACAACAGTTTTAAGGGAAATACACTTGGAAGATTTAAAGTTCAAGATATTTACACTTTTTTATTTTAATTCGTATTAAAATTTATAATTTTTATTTTCATTAGAATTTTACTTTTAAATTAAACATCAAATAATGATGTACTACAACAATGACAGTGAGTTCAAGGCGTCTTTCTTTTCCTTTAACAACCTCGTTAGCTTTTAAATACTGCTCAATTTCCTATACGTGAATATTTATTTATCAACCTACATATGAATTATATTACATAATATAACATACATTAGGTATTCATTCTAATTAAACCATTGAAGTCCATTAGCTATTCACATTATTTACACATGTTAATGAATAGCTATTATTATTTATCATAATTATATTCAGACGTGATTCAAGGATAAACCTAGAGATACATATTAATTAAAATAATCACTCGAGGTCATACAATACAGTGCTGTGTGTTTTACCACAAACTGTTTACAAAACGTCTAAATACTGAAGTATGACGCAATACATACTTTTGTAGTTTGGGTGTCTCTGATGTCGAAACGATGCGGGGTTATTCGTCACCCAATTATTTTTGGATCCCTTCAAACGAACATGACTCCAGATTCCAGGAGTCAAGTCTGCAACAGCATCAGATTTCAGATACTGCAAGTAAGAGGAAGGTGAACTGGAGCTAAAGTTAACATTCACATCGAATCAGCCTTTCCCACTTAATGATGTGATTCGGCCAAAGAAGTCATTAACTCCTCGATACCAAGGGTTTGCTTTATTAGCATTGCTGTAGTTATAATTATTGCGCTCGGTGATAACTACAATAGTACTTACCTTTGTAGCAGTGAAACAGTTTGCACTCTACTGTCTGCGCTCACTAAGAACAAGATACAGGTATGGCAATCCGTAATTTATTTAATGTTCTCTGCTTCAAATCGGTTCTGTCTAATATTCTTATGATTTAACAGTGTCAACTACTATACAGTGTGACATAAATATATGAAAATGATTAATGATTTAGTGAGTTAGAGCTATCACTCATGTTTAGTTTAGTACATGTCCATTAAATATAAGTTACTTTTACTTTGGCTAGATCTTAGTTTTGGAAACCATCTTGAATCCCCAATTTTAAATTTGGGACAGTTTGATGTTTAAAATAAATAAGGCCATAGGCATTTCATCCGAATATTTTTATTCTGAATTCAACCTTTCAGTCCGTTAGAGTTAGTTATTAAGAAGATTCAACTTTAATAACTGATATTTTACTATCCAGAGTATCATGCCACGCAACTACTAATATACGAAAGTAACCTTTTAGGCAGGTTTTTTAAATTAACTATGTAAACAGTCATGTCTATATAATAATAAAAAAACTAATTTGTGATAAAATTTATGATGCATTAAAATGTCCATTACAACTGGCTGTTTACTAAGAGCCTCTGAAGACAATCACTATCCGATACCAAAAAGTACATTTTTATCATGAATAAAGCCACCAACTTCAAAAGGTGAATTGCTTGATGAAATTTTGATTCGTCATGCGTAAAATGTTGACGAACTGGTTGCTGTATTTAAATTTTAACATTTATATAATTGCTACTTTGACTATAATTTCTTCGGAATGGTCTGTACCCTTTTAGGACGATAGGGCTATACATAGCGACAAAAATCGTCTTCTAAGAGGACGATGTGGGTTATTTACAGTCCGTTTATGTTTTAATGTTTATGAGTGACAAACTTGTAAAAAAATAATTTTATATAGTAAAGTAAATCCTACGACCTTTCTACAAACAGTTTTGGGGCCATGTTCTAGTACACGTCAACTACATCCCATAATGCTTAACAGCTGCCGTATCATATCAATCAAGATGTTTCGTCAGACAAGTGATTGTGTTATTCATTTTTGTGTGTTCGTATCCTTTTTTCAACCAATCAACATCGAATTTTGTATTGTTATTGAACTTGTATTAAGAAACCGATTACTGACATTTCTTACGATGATATTACTTTTATTCTTACAGTAAACTAACGATAAAAATTTAAAAAGCAAAAAACTAAGTAAACTTAAGCAAAATCTGACCCTGCCAGGGACTCCATTGTTGCCAATCGGAATCCTGTGAGGGCGACCTAAAAAACTATAAACAGTTAAAAACTATCACCTTCGTTATCTAACATTGAGGTGGGTGAATTGAAACTTAACAGGATAGTATACACGATCTCCAAAAAAGATCTAGTGAATTACTTTATCGACAAAAACTCTAGTACCTTAAAGTATAAATCCTCTTTTCCCAACAAACAGGCTAGTCTTACACTAACTTTGTACATTTTCCGTTACAAATTAATATATTGAATTCAATTTCCTTTAACAACAGCAAGTTATTTAATTTCTAAATACATTCACTCTTCCAAACAAGAGTATTACAATGGGGTTTTTAGTTGGTTTGTTCACTTGTCAAAGAATATGATTTGAGTTATTCCTAATTCCAATTTTAAAAATATATAAATTTAATCTTGATAACTTCAAACTAATAATCTTTATTCAATTTTGTTCCAAAAATGTTTGAGAAAATTGCACATGAATACAATGTTGAACCTAATGGGTATTATTGTATTACAGTATTTTAATTTAGCTTTTTACTGTACTGTAATTGTGTCTTAAAATCAATAATATAAAATGTTCATCTCAATTTGGGTTTCGTCACAGTCCTAAAATTATTGCTGTATCTGTATTTCTTTGAAAAGTTGTGGCCCCCATAAATTCAAAATGAGCATAAGTTGACTCCCTTTTTAGGTAAATAAATAAGGCTCTTGACTTTGTTGACCATTGACTGTCAGAGTTTCTTAAGATGGTATGGATGATAATGGATGATGGATTTAAGGATGATATATAGCATAGTTTTTAGAGGATTTGTTTCTTCGGAATTCTATTATATTTTTGTTATATATCAGAGTAAAACTGGCATGCGTGCAGTTAATCACATCCCATCACCAACAAATCTCATCTTCTGGCATATATGTCTGTATTCCTAATTACATTCCATTCATTGTGAAGGCAGGATCCTTTTTTATAAAGGTAAGGTAAGTCCCATTTTAAGCTTTGTTCTGGCCGTCCTCAAGGCCCACTGGCTTGCACGAGGATATTATCAAGCAGAATAATGGTTACAGTCATTACGCGATACGGTAACAGACATAATTAACTAAAACCTCTCACTAATTCGGAGTACTTTATTAATTTGAAAATCCATTTAAAGTATTAACCATTATTAACTGAATTTTATTTCAGTCATTTAAATGAGTACTGGTCGGTAATATATAAGCCTATATTCGTTACGACAAACCATAGTCAAGACATATTTGATATATTCTCTTATCACGTAAAACTTATATTCTAACAACTTAAACAGGTTACAGTAAACTATTTCAGTATTTAAAACAATTTTCGTAACTGTTCAAAGCATAATAGTCAAGTAATAGAAACCGAATTATAATTCGTAAACAAATATATCCTACAATTTGTCAATAGATGGCAGCAGATGAAAATGAAGTTCACAAGATGAACAAGGTATTAGTAATAACCCTGTTGTGGATTAAAAATGTTATATTCGTATAAAAGTGTAACACCACCTTGGGGGCTTCAATACAGCTTCGCTAACTTGTTTTCGTTTACAATTATTTAAAACTTATAATTTCAGGATTGTAATTCGTTCAGTGTTATAAGAGGAATCTGCCATACTACACAAGCTTTTCCTCTCATCAAAATAATGAATAAATGTCATATAAACATTGGTTCGGAATTGCTTTGCTGGCGAGGTATACAGTTTAATTGAGTATAATAATTAGATGTGTTTTATGTAAAGCGAGCTTTATGTTAAAGAAGTCTATTCCGTTTTTATTAACTTTATCATAATTTTGTAGAATAAAATTCACTACAAACTTTATTGAAAACTTTTCTCTATTTATAGGAAATTTAACGGATTTATCGTAGTCCAAACGCAAAAAAGTGTGTTTTTGACTGTAACAATTTTTGCTTTTTCAAACTATACTCCCAAAATATTGGAGGTAAGAGTTCTGGGGCAAGTTTTATACGATTTGTCAGCTTATTTACATAAACCGTATCTGATTAACAAACTAAATTAATAGCCTGAGTATGAGTTAATTTCAAGGGGGGAAATATCAATAATTTTAATACTCACAGTTTACTAAATAATTATCAAACAAGCAACTACCAAGACCTAGCTGCACGAAGTATTAGATTAAGTAAAATAATGAAAAGTTACCAATACCAACAATTGAAATTATTTAATAGGTTACCTGCTTTAATTAGATTGTTACCAAATAATAGTTTGACACAGTTGTAACGTATCTCATGTAATTGAAGAGTACATGTCTTGTAAAAATTTAAGATATTTATTTTAAATTATTAATATTGTTCTAGTACATAATATATATTCAAGAAATTAACTCTGACGAAGCCTATTGTAATTTGTAAAAATTATTTATTAGCTAATAAAGATTTTTGATTCTTGATGTAGAAAATATTCTGTCAGTGAGTTAGTGAGTGAGTGATGGCCTCTTTTAGCTTTTTAAGGAATTATAAATATACCATTGAGGTGTAGCTTTGGTTTCCTACATGTGCCAATTTAGGCCTGCTCTCTTACCAAAACTCCTGTAAAAATTTTTGACCTTACACTCTTCCACATTTCCTATAAACGTCCAACTACACCTATAAATAGATTTTAATCTAACTAACTTCTCGATGAATTATATGTATAAGATACTTGTCAGTGGATATATTTATAAATTTAATGGGTCGAATAAATTCTTAGAATGTTCAAACATTTTTTTACTGTACTTGTCTCCAAAACGTTTTCATTCTAAAAATACTATGAAAATAACCGATAACAACCTATTATTTATTCACTGTTTCTATTACATTTCTTTGTATAAAACACGCTGCACCTAAGTTATTTTAAATTTAATTCCTTTAACAGATAGTTGCTAACACTATTAATTATGTATACATTAGTTTCGTGATACGTTAGATGAATAGGAAATCGGATGTATTCTTAGTTCCTATAATGACGTATTGGAACTATTATTATTTTTAAATTATAGTAATTTGTATTATTTCTGTCATCAATAATTTACCTTCAGTAAATCTCCAACACTGGAGGTAAGGTACATTTATACTTTCAATACCGTACTCGTTTACAGGAACACAACAAATAAAAGAAGTTGGAGAAGAATCGTAGAAACAATTATTTTGCCTTTTTTTAGAGTGATCTCAGTCTTTTAAATTCGTAAAAACTAATTAACATGATGTAAAATTTTCAAAGTATTACTGTATACGCTCTTTACTTTCGGAGCAGTTTCACGATGTATCTGAATTTACTGCTCATTAGTTAATACCGAGTTATTTAATAAGATTTTGGAGACATCGTTGTACTATAATTATTGGCAAATATAATTTCATAATTTCATCATTTTGTATTTTTAATATAACACAATCAACCATTACATGAAATAATCTTCATTATTTAATCATGTCTAAGCAATGCATGCTATATACCGTTGAATATATTCAACATATAATACACTACAAAAATTAAAATATATTACCAGATGTCATATGCCTTTTCCTTTGGTTTTCTGTCTAGATGGAATCTTTGAAACTGGTGCTATTATGCCTTCTACTAGCGAGGAGTGCTGGTAGTGCTCGCATCCTGGTGATGCAGGTCAGCGTTACCAAAAGTCACAGCGTTACCATGGAGCCTCTGTTTGAGGAACTTGCCGCAAGAGGCCACCACCTCACGGTCTTCACGTCCTCTCCACACAAATCCGCAATACCGAATATGACAGAGATTGACTTATCCCACAAATGGAGACCTGTGATCAGCAATTTCAGCTTAGATTTGATTAAGCAAGAAATGTCAAGCCCTTTCAAAACGCCATTTTCGATGACAAACCTTGAGCTACGCATGTGTGAAAATGTTCTTGCCAGCCATCAGATCCAGAGTCTACTTGCATCTGATTGCAAATTTGACTTAGTCATATCTGAAACGTTTACAGCTGACTGTTTTGTTCCGTTAGCTCGTAAATTTAATGCTCCTCTAATATCCTTCGTTACGAGCAATACTCTGCCATGGGGTTCCGACCGAGTAGGACTCCCTGATAACCCCGCTTATATACCAAATTATCTTTCGAATCTAAACACAAATATGACTTTATATCAGAGGATCTATAACTTTGTTCTGTTGACATTTGCAAAATTTGTAAACCAGCATTATGCCATGTCTCGATCACAAAATATAGTTAATAAATATTTCAGTAACTTCAACCCACCTTTGGGCGAATTAATAGTTAATACTTCTCTTTTATTCGTGAACACTCACTTTTCCCTCGGTATTAGTCGCCCAGTCTCGTCTAATGTGGTGGAAGTCGGTGGCATCCATATGAGAACGACATCTTCACAATTATCCATGGTAATTTCAAAAGTACTGTATGATTTTATATTGATATAGAAACCTCATAACGTGTATTGGTTTTGCTCAAGCCTTAAGTATATTAAGCCCTTAGCTTACGAACGATGGTAACTATTATAATTGTGCTATTGTACCTAACATTATAATTGTATTATTAATCTACTATATTATAAGTATTACCTGGATATCAAAATGAATATCTGGAACATCTGATTTTTCAAGAAGATTCTAATCTCAATTTTAGCCGCTTTCCCCATCCCCATGAACCACACACCTGTGAGAGAATCTTATCTAGCACAATAATGAAAATTGTCTGTACTGATAACAAATGCTAGGAGCACAGAGGATTTGAATCTGCGCTATCTCTTAAATCCTGTGCTAACTCAAATCCAAGTACTCATACCTCTGGCTGTGGGGAATCTGAGAGAGAAAAAGGATCTCTAGGAAAAATAAGAGAGACAGTAATTTTTTTGTTCTTTGGGATGAAGGACAATTTTACTTTCTGCAAAACTATTCTACTAATTCAATAAATAAAATTGGGTATTTAACTTTTCATTTATTGCACTTTTAAACTATGCGGAATTTTTTTGTTGCATTCTCGGTTATTCTGATTTTCTAATTAAAATTTATGTATAACCAACTATTATGTTACTTAATTGTGTAACAACACTTATTTAAGGTTGATGTTTAAACAAAATCCACGCAAAAATCCAAAAACATTGCAACAATATTTTCTTTATTGCGTATGAATTTCATATTGATTTTAAGTAAGCCAGATACATATGGGGGGGACATCGTGAAAGCCTTCCCTCCTTCAAAATCATGGAAGGATGATATTGTTGGATATATGCACATGCAAACCAAACATTGTGCTATGCGTTTCAGTCTCCTTCGAGAGCTACAAATTGATTGCAATTGATCAGAACAGATTTGCTTAGCTATGCTTACGTGTATTTTTATGTATTATTTTAAAATTTTCAAAATTAAATAACAAATAAAATAAAACAAATGATACGGTTTTCAACGTTAAATTAAATTAGGCTATTGCCACTTACACAATTTAATGAAAGTATAAATATATATATATATATATATATATATATATATATATGTGTGTATGTATATTTTTTTATTCTTCACTATTTATAAGAAAATATTTTATAGTAATTTAAATTAATTTACAAAGTTTGGCAAATCAAATTACTAGTACTATAAAACGAGTTTAATATATAAAATGAGATCACTTGTCATAAAACTAAGAGAGGCGTCATGATTTACCAACAAATGAGATCCTGCGCGCGTAGGTAATTCCAGTGTTTGTTACCTTAACTGCACGAATTCGTTACAAATCCCGGCATACGTTGCCATGGTCTGAGATAGACTAGATCTATGGTAAACACTCATAGATTATAAAAAGTGGTCTTGGGCTAATAAACATAATCGAACTAAAACCAAGCTCTTGAATAACCCCTGCTATTAACAGCAATGACAAGCTATTTAAAGCGAAACAATACGTAATATAAGTATACATCCTGCTTTTTAATGCTTATACGTAACTCGATTCCACTTTTTCTAGGACATACAGCAGATTTTGGACCAGTCATCGCAAGGCGTCATTCTGGTGAGTTTTGGGTCACTGATTCGAATCTCCTCTTTCCCTCGACACATGATCAGTATGTTCTTACAGGCTTTCTCGACAGTATCTCTGACAATTATATTAAAATATGAAGACGATCTGCCAGAGGCTCCTCCAAATGTTGTGATAAGAAAGTGGATACATCAAAAAGAAATTATTGGTAAAACATATTCTTATCAAACTATAATAGATAGCGTGTTTTTAATTGAAGATTGTAGCAAAATATTAAGTATCCAGTGCTTGTTCAGTACTCTAATGCAGATATCAAAGAAAAAGTTACTATCAAACTTTTACTATAAACTTAAAGAATGTAAAACCCATCTTAGTTGTCTTTTTACAGAAGTAGGCTTCTCAGACCTGTGTATGTAGACAAATTTTCTTGACCAGGAAACAAGGCAAAATCAACTATGAAATATAAAATACTAAGACCGGAGTAAATTACAACTGCCATAAATTTACTTCCTGAGATTTTCTTGGTCTCTTTGGCAACAAGACAAACCCAACGGAAATATAATTCATTCGAATCAAAAGTGACCACACGCGTGAAGCCTACGAAATTGCGTGCAAAGCCGCGGGTAGCTACTGACAGCATAACTTAGATATAGGAATCGGATATAGGCATATTATTATTCAGAATTACCACCCACAAATGATTTTAAAATTAATTTAAGGAAAATAAATTTACTCTAAATATAGGAAATATTTTTGACAGCTGATATGGTCACGGACACGCAATGTCTTATTTATTGTTGTTTGGATGAATTAATAACAACGTCGTTGTGTGATGCATATAGTAATAACTAATATTATTATCTAAGTTTCATTATAGTGGCAGCAGTGGACAGTTGAAGGCAGTTTATTCTGGATCTTACTTAGTGAACAGAATTGTGAATGTGTACATTTAGTTATTAATTCGGTTTCCTTAGACATTGGGGTACGGCATACTTACTACAGTAGCTGAAGGAACAAAAACGGAGGGACTGGGCGTTAGCATGTGTTAAAACAAATCATTCGCTCCGTGACTAGAATGTTAGAAAATTAGCGAGGACAGTGCGTTTGTGATTATAGCAAGTGGAATCACAAAGCAATACACCAAAAAACTTTAGTGTCCATTGTACACTGATAACATACACGATACTGATTAGGTATATATATACTGATATAATTCCTAGACTGAACCAAGTAAATATAATGATATAACACACATGGATTGAGAATCAAGAACATATACTTTACTGTATCAGGTATAGAAATATTTACTCTTTCGAAAAACTAATACTAGAGTACAAACAAAGGCAGCAGGCTGTGTGGCCCGCTAAGTAGGGGTAAATTTCCTTTTATGGAATTAAACTAATCGAAGATATTACTAGTAAGTCGGGGTTAGTAGGTTTGTCCATTCATTATCTCGAAAGCCGCTTCATGTACAGGGAAGAAATTTAGCACCAATGTATGAAAATAAAAGCACAGCGGATAGTTAGGGTTTTTCAACCTAGTTCTTTAAACGAAGTGGAACACAAGGCAGAATACAGAACACACTTTTACACTGACACTCTTTTAAATTGTATCAGGCATCTCAGTCCAAAGTAGTATTTATAAATACCAAAATATAAAAGATGGTACACAAAAAACGATAATCTTTTTAAGAGTTAGAAATAACAAATGATTGATTTGATATCGTTCATAAAATATGTTATAGATCATTCTAATAGACTATTTAATTCAACATAGCCAAACCTATTTAAAAATTGCCCGTACCGAAAAGGAATATTTCATTTATAAAATAAAATTTTTGTAACAGTACATTAGTTATGTTAATTATAAAATCCAGACAACCAAAGAGTCTAAATAATAAGATGTACATTTTTATTCCCCCTTTATAACTTTTACTTCTTTGTCAATACTTAAAAGTATTCTACATAACAGGTGATATTTATGTTTAGTGTTTATAATATTGACTCGTTTATTATTACTGTTTCTCTTAACCTTGAACACTGAAATACTTCATTTCAAAAATATCATAGAAATCTACCGTAGTACGGATGACAACTATCATAATGTAAGTACTTGAACGTGTTAGTGTTATTGATGTTGATTTTAGTTTTAAATTTTTAATCTTCAATAAGATCTATATTTATAACATTTTAAAAACTGTAGACCCTACTCTTTTGAATGAATTCTTCCTACAAAATTATATATAGTAAAACCAGTTTGGTGTCGGAAATATAACTGATTCAAACAAGAAATGTTCTTAAAAGCGCCAAACGTTTTCTTAACTTCTTATCCTCTTACCCACGAACGCTGAAAGATTACTACTGATTGATGATGGGTAACTGATGACTGATTCCATTTCAAAATATCATAAAACTTTAACTTATTACATCATAAGTAATATCACTAAGAAAGTTAAGAACTTCTACTTTGAAGTTCTTCCGCATTGGTTCACAACAGTTTAAGTGATTCTGGAATCGTGGGAGCTATTTAATCAAATACACGGAATGTTGTACAGAAATTGCTGGCGAAGCCACGGATATATGCTAATGTTTGCATAATGCGTTAAATACAATAATAATGCATCACCTAAAATATAAATGCATTTTGAAAAGTAACTGGGAAAGTAGAATATAAAAACTAGAAAAATGTTTATAACGGAAATAAATATTTATCTCAACATTAACCTTGAAATATTTGACTACGATGTTTTTAAGTGAAATAAGATATTGCAAAATATTACCAAGTCATAATATTTTTAAATAGGGCTATTATAAATTCTGATTTTCTTTTTACATGCGGAGTTAGTTTCTATTTACCCTAAAATCCTTTACACAATTCTAATTCATTCTTATCCAAATAATTTTATTGAATGCTCCGAAGGGCATGTTGTAAATTTTTATTCGAATATAGTTACTTAAAGGTAAAATTATAAAAATAGTTTAAGAATTTTTAATGTATTTTTGAAAGTAACAAAACGTGGAATGTCAACTCAACCTCACGTGTTTTGTTTAGATTTAAAAAAAAAAGTATTTACTATGTCTTTTAATTCACTATTACGTATGTTTAATACAATTTGAATTGAATTATACATATTTTGCAGTGTACGAGAAATTATTTTATTCTTATTAGTCCATTTTTAAAAGAGACATTTTTTACGATTTGTAATGTTACACTATCATTTATGTTACAAATAACCATACTAATCTAGCCATAGTTCACAATGCTATATACAAAGACTACTCTAGCTATAGTACACAACTGTATGTACCAATACTACTCTAGCTATAGTACACAATAGTAACACTTTGGCTACCACGGGGCCTTAATATCTGGTAATATGAACTTCATCTCACACCTGTATTCTCTTTGGTAGAGAGCAGTTAAATATAACATACTTATAAAAATAAAATATTAATTAATATTTGCTTTAATATAAATTATAATAAAGTATCAAACAAAACTAAGTTCTTAACATTTTCAACTACTTTACTATTATAACAGTTCAATGCAATATTTAATATAATATTTATCAGATTCGATGTCATAGTCAGACTTGATTATGGACAATTTTAAATATGGAAACATATTTCATGAGTTCAACCCTATATTTCACAATCAATAAACTTATAAAACATACTTTCTATTTCAGGTCACAAGAATGTGAAAGCTTTTCTAAACCATGGCGGAATGGGCAGTATCATAGAAACTGTTTACTACGCCAAACCTATTATTGGCATACCATTATTTGCCGATCAGCATCTTAACGTGAAAGCAATCGCTACCCAGGGGGCTGGCGTTTTACTAGAATGGGACACTCTATCAGAAAAACGTATACGTACAGCTATTAACAATGTTCTCAATGATTCCAGGTAAGACATATAGTATGTTAAGTAAAAAATTTAAAGTTTTAATTACTTAATATTATAGATTAACAAATTTCCATTATTTGAATCCAGTACAAAAGTGTTGGAGCTTTCGAATATTACAAAATATCTACTTAAACTTAGGCAGTATTATTATCGTACCCAAAGAGATTTAAATACAACGTTAGGTTGTTTTTTTTTGTAAATTCTTTCCTCATTTTTGTACACACATCTGGTTATCACTTTTTCCTTAGGATAACCAGGGACGGTTACTGTATCGTGCGTGGGGGTGAAGTACCGTTTGTAAAGTTAACGTAATTGTGGGGTGTATTTTGTTTTGTGTTTTACAGCAAGTACCCTCGGAAATCAGGCTCTCAAGAAGCACTATGAATATTAAATGATTGGTAGTTGTCCGCTGCCATGATCTTGGCCGTCTCGCGACCATATATAAATAATTTCCGAATATGGAACTAGACAAAATATCCTACATCCCTTTGGAACAAACTTGAAAAATTTATATTTCTAATATTTAATATATTTTTACAAGAGGAGACTACCTTTTGTATACTTATAAAACCAAACGTATACTCGAGATAAAAATTAAGTAATTATACACCTTTAGATCTTACGTAAAACAAACTATAATAACTAGAATTTATTTAACTGTAAAAGGCGTATTATTGTAGTTACACGGAGAATATGAGGAGAATATCGGAACAGTTTCGGGATCGGCCGATGACGCCGCTGCAGACAGCAGTGTACTGGACAGAGTACGTCATCAGACACCAGGGGGCGCCACACTTGCGGCCAGCTTCTGTCAATCTGCCGCTCTACAAGTACTTGTTACTTGACGTTATTGCTGTTTTGGTCCTGCCTTTTCTGGTTTTGTTATATTCTCTTAGTTTTCTGTATAAAAAAATAACGGATAATAAATGATAAAAGGTAAAAGGTATAAAAAAATAATTACATAATAGTACGTGTTTTTTTTTTTTATTTGACTACTCATTTCCAAATGAACTATTAATCTTAATTTCAGACTTTAGTATATAATCAGTATCATAAAGAAAGCCTAAAAAGGTAACATTGTAAATAAAATGTCATTTTTGTAGAGTACTTGTAAAAACTAGTTTCCGTAATGTTTAATAAGGATAATGTCATAGAATGTATTTTGCTGTTATTTAATATAGTAGAGTACTACTAGTATGAATTCGGATCTTACGTTTAGGGATTTTATAAATGTTACTAAATTGTTGTACTATTCCCAATTATATATCACCCACCCTTGATATAAAGTAAATTAAAATGTCTTATTTTATAAGATGAAGTTAAGGCTAAGAAGCTCTCTCTAACACAACCAGCGGAGCGGATTAAAGGTGGCTTGCAAACCACCAACCACGGCTGGGCACTGGGCAGGCGAGCTGTTTGTAAGGGCAGGATCGCTAAGTGGTTACCCATACAAGCAGCAGCCACGCTCAACTTTGCTTGATTCGGCTATCTTGCGATAATCACTGTACCCTATACACTGTACCATATGCATTATTATTTGACATGAATTATATTATTACTGTGCATATATTATATCCCAAACAGTCTGCGAATACATTCCTTAAAAGTTTGCTGCAGCTTCGACACGCCTGCAATCAGATCAAAACTCACATCTAAATTTAAATTTTAATATATCAAACAATTAATTACAATATTAATAATTGTACCATAATATTATTGAATATTGTATTTAAATGCTAAAAGTTATGCATGTACTAATATATGTCCTAGAGACTTAAATCTTGGTTTATATGTTTGTGATAGTCGCAATATTGTGGCAGAAGATCAAAATAGTCCTTCGAGCTTTCTGTCCATCTGTCTGCCCGATTATGTGATAAATGATTACTTGGTAGAAAGGTCCGAGATGCTTGAAAGTTGGTAAATAGGTTCCTCTTCATTCAAATAAGGGTCCTATTGATTTTGGGATCAAAAGGCTTGAGGGCGGCCAGCCCAGGAGGACATCTTCCTCTATCAGCCCCGTCTATGGTGCAGTGAATGATAGACAAAAATGAAAATTGAAATAGATGTATTATAATTTGGGATACCATATCGGTAAATAGAATGCAATAAACCCAATTTAAACACAAGATAGTTACTAGGCTCCTTTGTGTCCGGCAGGCTTCAGGCAACAGTTTATAGATAACGATTCGCTAGCCTCATCAGTACCGTATACGATATATCATGTTAATGCATCATCGTAATTAAATTAAATGGTACAAGATTATTCAAATTGCAGAACATTTTTTTGAAGAAACATGGTAGCAAATAACACTAGTAATTGTAAAAACTATAGAATAAAATTCCTACACATAACATGGGTTGCTTCATTTGAATGTTGAGATCCAGTTCACCTTCCTTTTAATGCAGCGCCTGGAATCTGGAAGTCTGTGACAGCGTCAGATACCAGACGATGCACTAAGAGGTGTGTGGCTTAGAGCTAAACTCAACATTCATATATAATTAATCTATCATGGATATTATATAAAACCTGTTTTATTTCAAAGAACAAAAACTTTACGTATGTGGTTACAAAATAACTTTTAACCATAAAAAATATTTTTTTTAGTTTTTATACTTTCTATTATTCTTTTACGGTTTGACATAGAGTTTATCTGCTTCTGTTTCAAACTTTACTGATTACTAAAATAAAAGAGTTTATTAATCAAAATGAAACTAAAATTGAAAATTAAATTTAGTCCTAACTGCTCAACACAGGTAAGTGTACTATCTTTGGCAGTGGGCGCACTATGTATGCGCTAAAGTTACGCACTACGGTTCACACACTCCTTGGGAGCATATCTAAGGTTGGAAATACCGATCAAGAGGACGTCTTTTAAACTGTTCATGCTGAATGTCGCATCTGACTCAATCCGTCTCTCCTCAGCACGTAAACACGTCGCATCGGTCTCTAGCAATTAGATTGTTGTCAGAAGGCCAAGACGCTCCGCAGTCAGTACAGCAATCTTCTCTTGGCTCTTAGCAACTAGTCTGCTGGCGTCAACATCGCTGCAGAGTCTCACATAGACGTGCGAAATTACTTACTCGGTGTTTTCAGCACAATCAAGAAGGCCAATTTTAAAATGGTAATAAGCGCCGGCTCCGATAGCTAAGCTCCATACTTTTACTGCCGCCCGGACACGCCTTAAAACCCGTACACGCCCAGCGCCAAGGTCGCGAGACGGCAAGATCATGGCAGCGGACAACTACCAATCATTTAATTTTCATAGTGCTTCTTGAGAGCCTGATTTCCGAGGGTACTTGCAGTAAAACACAAAACAAAATACACCCCACAATTACGTTAACTTTACAAACGGTACATCACCCCACGCACGATACAGTAACTGTCCCTGAAAATATAGACTTCAAACACGCGCGCGCGCGTTAACATTTACCAACTAAGAGTCTTATCTGGTGACAGCATTGTCCAAGGTACACGAACTCCTGGTTTGTGATCCCTAGGTCCTGGTCCAAAATGTCCTGAAGTCGAATGGCAATTTGGGACGTCCAATTAGGTGTCCACAGCAGTGTAACAAGATGAGGGCCGGTGGATAGTAGGCGACTTACTTGGATGCCCCTTTTATAGAGCCGCTACTGGTGTAGTCCGCTTATCCCTCGTCACAGATGTCTGGTGGACCGTTGATAACCCGGGTCGGCCTTTGTCCTTCCTCCGCCCGCGCAGGGGTCTCCACTGATATTTCCTGCAGACCTGTGTTCTGTCCCCACATACATGGCTTTAAATACAACGCACTACACCTCTTTTTACATTTAAAATGCCCTTCATGTTTTTGTAGGTTTTCTTTGTTAAATAGGAATGATGTGACATACTGTGGCCTATATTATGTGTATTCGCAAAGCAATGCCGTCCACAAAACATTATTATTTACACCCATTCTATTTATTATTTTGCAACAAGTAAAACATATATCTACTTCTTCTAACATTTAAAATGTGGAAATAACATGCGTGCGCGTGCGCACGCGCATACACACACACCCTTTAAGTGTGTTATTGCCTTTAAAATTTTAATTTAAGCTGGCTGATATGAACCTTCTTTACTATATTTGGATTACCAGAATATGATTACCAACTTATTTTGGAACTTCTTAACTTTATTGCCTAAATAATTCATCTATACGTTCACTACACTTCCAACTATAAAAGGATGGCTTACCTTTTTAATTCCGTACGATTTACTCGTTGAATTTTGAATGAAATTTCATTTCTAGAAAACAAGAATAATTTCTCCGACTGTGCATATCACTCTACACAACACAATAACAAAAAACACAATAATCCATAATAATTATTGGGATAATTATTATAATAATTATTCATTATTATAGGGTAGGTCCATAATGATTGCGTGGACTAACACAATTTCTCATTTGTCTGCCGGAATGACGTAAACATTTTTTTTCTCTATGGTGGTGTGTATATCCATCAGTACGCATCTAGAGAATGATAGGAGCAATATAGATTTGAAATGTTTAATAAACATTACCCAAGCTCGTTATGCGTCATATGGCGTACTCTTTCTTTGTTATCAAAGTTAATGAGAGGAGTAACGACTTAATTAATAAAAATAACAATAATAATAAAATATGTGTTTAGTATTAAATCCTCAAGAAAAGATACAGTAGAAAATAACAATATGGCTAGGACTTAGTTCAGGGTGGAAGGAGAAAGATCAGATTGTCTAGGGGTTAGTTCTCTGTGTTAAAACCTCAATAAAGATGATAGGGATGTTTGTGATGTACCGAATGACGATAACACATGGGGGTGGTGACTTCTGAGGTCGTAGTAATAAATACTCGAATTGCAAAGTTTACTTATAAGTTCAATTTAATTAATGAAACTTACAAGCACCACTTTTAGTTGGTAAATTAAATGTATGCCTTGCCACGTTGCTGCCAATTAGAGTACAAGAACTAAAAATGTATATCTGATAGGTGGGCCTAAAATATCCAATGTTCTATGGAATTATGCCTACGATATTTTACTTTATAAAACTTTAAGATTTTACTTCCCTTCGCAATATGTAGACTCACAACCCGGGCGTCGGCGTCTTGGCACGAGACATTGAAGCTGCAGTCTAAGAAGGGTTATTTCTAATCGGTAATTACTAGAAGAGGAGTAGAAGTTATGAAAGTGGTAGTTATCTACTCAAATAATACGTGAGCTCGCCTAAAACAAATTCGCGACGGTATTAGCCATTTAATGAGACAAAAAACTTATCACGACAACGTGCTCGTCAGAAGGACGACGCCACAACTTGTATCCATTTCAATCAAGCAAATAAAAGATCATCAATGGTAAGCTACTTTACTATTTACAACTTTACTAACGGTACAGTGAAAGCGTGCTAGAGCCAGTCGCGGGCATCGGTAACGACGTAATGTGGCCATAGGAAGGAGAGGTACTTATACTCAGATCAAGGTTGCAGTCGGCTTCTCGTAGTTTTGGAGTCAGCGTATAATTTATTAGAAGTTCTTAGTGTTTTCCGACCAGTTCTGCATTAGATTTTGGTAATTGTTAATTTTATTGGACATTTTCATGTATTTATAACAGTGGGATTCACACAACTTATTTTATGGGTTTTTTTTTCTTTTTGAGGTGTATGTTTTAGAAATATATATATATAAACAAGTTGTCTTTTATTCTTTCCTTTTTAAGAGCGATGATTTTTAAGTCATTTGGAGATTTTTTGAGTCACGTTCAAAGTGATATTAACAAATTTATGTTTAACTTAGTCAATTATTAGTTATAGCAGCCCTCATTCTTTTTTTTTTGTAGTATAACAATTTTTACAATAATTGTATTACACTCGTCAGAAAAATATGGTTTAAGTTGCATATCTAAATAAAACAATATTTCTCAAACTTTTCACAATTTCTGTAGCCACTTTTAAATTACTAATCGGAAAAAAACTCACCAACCGAGTAAAAAGCTTTCTGTATGAGATAGTTATATAATAATTTTTTGACTTTTGTAGGATTATTTTCCATTGTAATATTTTGCGGTAGCCTGTTATATAATTTTGGCCCCATATTCTGGGGAAGTGAGGCACTAAGCTGAAGTCGGTGGGGAACTTGCCTATGTTGAGCGCTGGATCTTGCATTGTAATTTTGGACGTCCGAACCAATTTGGATGGAACCGTATTTGAATTTGTAGTGCACAAGCATTTCGTAAATGTATAGAGACGGGAGGGTCAAAATTCTATACGACTGAAAAAATGTTTTACATGGCGCTCTCCTACGTACGCCGGCTATTATACGGACGGCTCTTTTTTGCAAATAAAATACTCGTAGAAACTCCCTACGTGACGCTGAGCCCCACAGTATTATACCATACCGCAGCCTTGACTCGATCAGGGAGGTGTAGATTAGACGTAAAAGAAAATAATATTGATATTGAGAATATCTGATTAGTAAAAACAATTGTGATGATAATTTTGAGCATAGCATGTCTATGTGCTTTTCCTAAGTAAATTTACTATCAAAAATTAATCCCAAGTACTTACAATCTGATTCTAAAGGCAATTCGAATTCATTCATAACGATCAGTGGATCGATTTCTGAGCTAAAATAATTTGAAAAAAGAAATACTTTTGGTTTTTGAGTCCATGGGTTGCAAATTTCATGGGTTGCAAATTGCAAATTGCAAATCGCATGGGTTGCAAATTTTGCCATCGCACAAGCTGTGTTTTTCCCTCTAACGAATCCATATTGTTCTTTACATAATAAGTTATGATGGAAAAGAAAATCCAGCAGTCTATTAGCAAAAACATGCTCAAATATCTTGGAAAATGTTGAAACATTTGCAATTGGTCGATAGTTTTCCGGGAGACCCGTATCTCCGTCCTTGTATATACATGTAGGCCGTACGATAGCTTGTTTCATTTCCTGCGGAAAGAAACCTTCCATCAAAGAGGAGTTTATAACATTCGAAATGGGTAAGATAAGGCATTTGCACATTGACGAACTAGTTTATGTGATATACCATCGTATCCGGAAGCATTTGAGTTTTTAAATTTCATTATTATTTTATAAATTTCTCTGGGGTCTGTAGGAGTCAGCATGAGCGTACTAGGACAAGTTTTATCATATTGTGACTGTACCGTCGGTTCCGTTATCATCGAACTCTTATGTTTACCAACATTAGCAAAATAGTTGTTTAAGATTTCCGGGTTCGGCATGTCTGCTGGTAACAAAACAGGTTTTCTGTTTCTGTCTTGATCTATTATTTCCCACGCTTCTTTACCTAAATTATCGGTATAGCGTAGACGTTCGTACAAATAAGCCGCTTTAGCAACCTTTATAACCTTTCGGTATATTTTTGTATAATTTTAGTAGTATTCTAAAAAATTTTTAGTCTTGTTAGTTTTTTTCCTATAATCAAGTTCTTTAAGTTTTCTCGGAGAAATTATTATCCCCTTAGTAATCCAGGAAATTTTTCCCTTTTCCTTTAACGTTTGGTTTTGTTTTAATGGGACAGGCTATCGAAAAATAGTGTTTAAATGTATTCTAGTTCAGTTCATGTATTTGTTTGCACACGAGGAGAATTGATTATTGATTGCATCATTCATTTTTATATGATCTAATAAGTGGTATAATGGAGGATTTGGTTTGCTTCTTTATTAGGTATACCAGAATACTATATGCCTATTTGATGTAGAAATTTGTGTGTGTGTGTGTGTGTGTGTGTGTGTGTGTGTGTGTGTGTGTGTGTGTGTGTGTGTGTGTGTGTGTGTGTGTGGGTGTGTGTGTGTGTGTGTGTGTGTGTGTGTGTGTGTGTGTGTGTGTGTGTGTGTGTGTGTGTGTGTGTGTGGAAATTTTTTCTACTACATTTAAAAAATAGTGTTTTGAACACAATCAAAAACAAACCTACAGAAGATATTATATTTCTTGTACTATAATAAGTTATACTTATAATAATTGATTGTAACTACATTTTCAAAAAATTATTTTCATAGAGTAAATTGCCTGGAACTAATTCAATACTGGTTTTGTTAAGGTAGTTCTGGATCTGTAAGCAGTGACAAACAAAAACGATAGGAATGAAGATCTAGATGTTATATTTAAGCTATAGACACTTAACTATTCAGTATTGTTGTGTTAAATGTGAAATAAATCATTGCACATATCTTAACAAGATTTTTTATTTTTATATTTGGGGCCAAATCTTTATAAGGAAATTCTGATCTCTAACTTCTCAGAAGTTATAGTACAATGATTAAATAATGAACCAGTCAGACTCTACCACTTCAAAATAAATTCAGTTTTTATTTCGAGATAAACTCATTTATTATTATTTTTAGTGTAAAAAAACTTTGTTAGTTTGAAATTCAATAGTGATCTTGCGAATACGAGATATAAAAGGTTAAGATTCACGTTGAGAGTGTTGATAATTTTGATAAGCCACAATGGAACTAAACGCCAGTATATGTGAGGGGTCCGTCCAGCTATAACCACATCATTGTAAGTTCTTTTCTTTTCAAACTTTAAGATTGTACTGATTAAAAATTATCAAGTTAAAATTCATGTTAGATTCGTAAGTGGTATTATTTAAATTTATACATTTTATTTTTATGTATTATTGCTCTCCGACATTTTTATTAATGGAATAAAATAAAAATTGGAGCCAGTCGATATCAATACATGTAATCTTTTTCTTTACAATAATGGTATACTACTTTCAATTTACTGCCTGGAAAAATAAATTGTCATTAGCAGGTTGGTATTGTGAGTTCCGGGAATAGGTAAGTTAGATTCAAATTCAATGCAGTAAACATTTCATAATATTAAAAGTATTCCTGAACAATTATAAAAAACGTAAACAAGTATTTTTTTATTTTAAGGAGAGGTAAATGAGTTTACTTTAAAGTGCACTAATCATAAACACTTAGGAATTCTTTGCCTTAAAACCGTTTTCAGAATTTTCCTGGACAGTTTTCTGCCAATAAATGATACTATATATATATATATATATATATATATATATATATATATATATATATATATATATACCTTTGTAATGCTTCATTAAATGGGCAAATCACCGCATTTGCGGATGACATGGCCAATCTGTTATATAAGTGAGACGTGGGAAGAATATGAAAGAAAAATTTTTAACTGATTTGAAAACTTTAAAATGGTGATTTTGTAAGAATAAATTGGTTCTCAGCACACAAAAAACTAACTGCATTAATTTTAGTTTAATGGGGTTTATTGAATACCATAATCAGATTATATATGAATGATAATATTGTATAATTATGTTTAATACTTGTGTAAATTGTTCGGAAATCAGTGCAACCAAAGAAGGAAAAACATTTGGCCGCAATTTGAGATTGTGAATTAAGCTGGAAAATAAATATAATTAAACTAAAATTAAAATTCATAACAGGAATTAGACTGTTATATCACTTGGGGACATATGCTAAATCCAAACTCAGCGTTGTTTATATTTTGCCTTAGTAAATAGTAGATTAGAATACGCTATAATATCTTGTGGTGGATCGTATAGATCCACAATAAAACCTGTAGAGAACATTAAAAATGATATGTTAAATTAATTATAAATAAAAGATTAAGAGAACCATATCATCCATGTTTTGTTTGTATTCCAATTGTGCCGTTGTATTTATGTATTTAAGGGTTTAAAATCTTTTTATTTAACTAGTGGAAATTTACCATCAAACAATAACTTTTTAAGATAATGTCTTAGAAATCCTTGTTATTTTAGTGTTCCTAAACCTAATTTAACCTTTTATACAAGAACGTTTAACTATACAGAACCAAGACTTTTTAATAGGTTGCTGCAAAATATATAAAATGTTACAAAATTAAATAAATCTTTAAAAGTGTTAAAACTTGGCTTTTAGGTACAGACAGAAGCAGTGTGGAGTATCTTTTAACTATTATTCAATAAGTAATTTATTTTCTCTTATAATGTATGTTTATTTGGTATGTACATATGGTAGTGTATTAAGTTTCTTTAAAATAAAGTGGTTCAGTGTATAAAAGAAAACCTTGAAGATTTGTCATTTTAGTTTGGCGGTCTGTGGCAATGTTTAAAACATATATATTTTCTTTAAAATAAGTGTATTCTGTTTATTTATAAATTCACGAAGGGCAAGTTAAGTCTCATTAATTCTGTTGGGTACGCCATAAAGAATGTAACAATAAATTAATTTATTTATGGGATTAGTAGTTATAAATAGTTGTCTGCAACCGCAAATGAACTCTTTATCTAAATGATGAACTTATCTGATGGAATCCCTAATCAGGCTTTGCCTTTGGGACCCTATGTTCCTATTAAAACTATATTTGATTTGTCATAACAGAATCTTATTTTATGTTTGTATAGATTTGTAATACTAATATTATTTTGTTTTGGTACTAATATTTATGTTTGTTAGGAAATAAATCATTTGCTCAATCACATAGCCGGATTTCCGTCTTGTTTGGTTTAGTACTAGTTCATTTATTTTAACGCTACTCTCCAAATTGAATAGTCTGTTTTCACTTAATTTCGTCCGATTTCTGTGAATTACCGCAATACCTACTACTTTTTGACAGCAAGGCTTATATAAACCACCATGTGACACCAAGTAACCGACTTTTACTCACAAAGCAAAGAAAAATGCCCGAATAGCAAAAATAAAAGGGACTACTAATACAGTCTTTATACACACTGGGTTATCAACACATGAATACACTCAGACAGCAAATAAGATAACAGTCTCTTGACTCAGTTACTGTCCCATCACTGGGTTTATTACTAATTAAATTCCCAAGGACACATAACAGTAAGTCATGTAGTTAAAGAAACCCGGATAAAACGAGTTTAAAAAAATGTATAATTTTAACTTTTCGTTCTATTTGGCCCACTAGGTATTATTTATGGTGGATTTCATGAATAAACAAAATAACATTTAATAAGTTGCAGTATGTATTTACTTTTAATTTAGGTACATAGAAATGCGAAAATATTTGAACTTACAGGTTTTCTACTAGACTAAAAATAATGAACATTTAATTTACATTTTAATTCTTATGTACATTCATTCATTAATCCAATTATTGGAATTCTGGACACTAGTGCCAGTTATGCTTCGTCTAATAAAATAAAAATTAGTACAAAGTTGCTATAAATTCCTAATCAATATATATAAAAATGAAACTGTTCGTGTGTAACAGCATCACTTACAAACGGCTGGACGGATTCGCCTAATTTTTTTTTTAATTTGTTCGTCTTGATCTGTAGAAGGTTATAGGATACTTTTTATCCCTTTCCCGATTCAGGATTCCGCCCCACTGGTTACAGAAATACCCGTAAGAAATGCATTGCAGCAAACATATGTTATTAAGTGAAAGAGTCTTTTCAAATTTTTAATCAGCTGTTCTTTGTAAACATATATAATGCGACAAAAAATATATTTATATATAAATTTCTTTACACTTATAGTTTTAAAGCATAGAGTAAGCTTAAGAGAAACGACAAATTTTGTTTAAACTGTTTCTGCAATCATAATATATAAAAATGAATGTTTGTGTGTTTGTCCTTTATAGACTCAGAAACTATTGGACCGATCACTATGAAAATTTGTATTTTTCTATGTAGAAGGTTTATACGCAATGCCCATTGATGTAACTAACCACCAGGCTGTACTGCAAGATATAAAAGTTATCAAAGCGCCTGCACATTATAAACTGCAATTACAACACAGTAGTTACGTATATTAAAATATCCAAACACTATTTGAAGGCAAAGAAATATACGGCAAAGCTTAAGAGACGCGTGCGAAGCCGCGGGAAACAGCTAGTCTCTAATAATTAATTACTTGAAATCCAAACGGTACCAAATTTATAATACTTATTAATGATTTTTAATGCCTTAATATTTGTAATATATTACAATAAACAACTAAACTATTAATAAAAAATATTATATTTATTAGCTGTAATGGAACTGTTTACAGATGTATATTGAGGCTGCACTGCTTATTCTGGTTACCGTATGTGATGGTGCACGAATTTTAGCAATGGTGCCCTTTCCGACAAAAAGTCACTGGATAGTGATAGAGCCGCTGTTCCAGGAGTTAGCCTCTAGAGGGCACCAGGTCACTGTATTCTCCTCTTTTCCACAGAAGAAGCCTCTGCCGAACTATACTGATGTTGATTGTTCCGATACTATTCCGCAAAACATGAACACGTTCTCTATTGAAATGATCAAAAAGGCAATGCCATCTCCATGGGGAACTACACATTTTGTAAACCGATTACATGAAGGATCCTGTAAAGTTCTGGGAGAACAGAGAGTTAAAAATGTGTTAAATTCAAAAGATAGATATGATCTTTTGATCACTGAATTACTTGCTAGCGACTGTTTTGCCTATCTCGCTCATAAACTGCAAATTCCTCTTATTTCCTTCACTACCAGCACGGCCATGCCTTGGGGTGCCGAGAGAGTTGGGTTACCTGACAACCCCTCTTATATTCCTAACTATCTCGTACACTTTACTCCAGAGATGACCTTTTACAAGGATATATAATACTGCTGTACTTGTTTACGCCAAGTACTGGCATCTTCATGTGTATGCCAAACAGACACAAACTTTAGTGGAACAGATTTTCGGTGAAGCTCTGCCACCACTACATGAAGTTGTAGGGAATACATCGCTAGTTTTCGTCAACAGTTATCATGCCCTTGCTCAGAGTCGACCTTTCCCTCCCAATGTTATTGAAATTGGAGGAATACATATAAAAGAGAGTCGTCCACTGACAAAGGTAACAAAATAATAATATATTAACAGTTTATGTCTCATATGTTAATCAATAGTTTTAATGGTTTCAAGATAATTTATTCATACGAATGATATGGTGTAGTAACCAAACCTTAGTACGTTATTTTTTCGATTATAATTGTAAAGGGCCTGCTAGACAAAAAAGACAACTATAACCAATTTTATTAGTGTCTGTAGGAAAAACATAAAATATCACGAAACATTATTTTGAAACATATTTGACTATAATATTATTCTTGACAATCTGAAATAAAGTATAATAAAAAACAAATTATGAAGTATATTAATATTAAGTACTTTTATTTGGCTTGTACTTTTCAAAAACAAAAAGTAATGACTTATTGTAAGTTAGGACTACTTGGTGATCGGTATTTTAACATAGTATATATTTTCAGGATTTAAAACATATTTTAGACAACTCCACTAATGGTGTTATAGTAGTGAGTTTTGGATCACTAGTTCGTACTTGTAGCCTTCCAAAGCCAATAATCAAGATGTTCATGAATGTGTTTTCAAAAATTCCTCAAACCGTAATTTTCAAATACGAGGAGGATCTGCCAGAGGCACCATCTAATGTTGTCCTACGGAATTGGGTTTCACAACGAGATCTGATGGGTAAGTTTTAGATTATGTTTCATTCTAAAATACAGGTTATTCCAATTTATTAGTAGAAGATAGTTCGTAGTAAAGATAAGGGGATATAAGTAGATATAAAATGTTGATGCCATTATGGTTCTTTATGCATATCATTTTATTCGATGTAGATTAATTCATTAAGCTGACATTTTACATAGAAATGTCCATATGGTTAGAATTTTTTTTAAACCATTACGAATTTTAGTTTGAAGTCGCAATTTCCGGTATTTTACTTTAAAGGACAAAATCATAATGAATAATGCTGACAAACAGAAATATCCTATTATTCAGATGTTTTACAGGATAAATAATCTCATTCTAATGGTTTTAATGAATATTAAACGGGTTTTCTAAGTACATCAATTGTAATCTATTCCTATGGGGTAATCAATTCCAGGAGTTTTGTATCAAAATTAAAATTTAGAAAACAAAAATGTATCCGACAGAAGTATCCGGTTTGTCTGCAAATTTGCTCTTATAATACCTCTATATAATAGGCCTACATATATTGAGTGGTCATCAGGTGGTGAATTCTAGGAGTTTAGTATCTTGTAGTTGTAAGTTTCTGTCTAGGCCAAAATTAGGGGAAAATTTATTTTCATGAAAATCTTGCCATGCAATTCGTATTTCTAATATAGAACATGTAAATAGTAATTTAGTAAACCGATACAACGAAATATCGAAAGGTCGAACAGAAAGTAACAGAAATAGACCACGACATGCACGCACGAACACATACACACTTACACAAACACGAGCACGCGTACACACACACACACACACTCTTTTTTATTTATTCTTTGTATTCAATATATTTATTTATAGCAAATATATTTCTTTTCTAAATGACAACTTTAACCTATTTTATAAGGTTTGACATTCGTTAAATGCAGTATTAAAACACATTCCGACACATGCTGTAAACCTTGGATATCTCGCTGACCTCTTTTTTCCGATAACTTTGAGTTCGTGTAGTACTGACTTTTGTCAGCGGCTACAGCCATACTATCTACCCATAAGACACAACTCGAATCTTATCCGACTTGCTTGCTTGCTTTTCTTAGTATTTCCTGCTACTCCTAATTTTCCCGCAGTAGGCAACATCAGTACAGCTCAATTTAGCTCGGTATCACTGATATCACCAAGGAGTATTTCTAAATATACTTTATTTACCAGCTATATTAATATAATCAGAAATATTATCGTTATCAAGACTACATAAAGATAACTTACAGTAATGTTAAACACAATTATGAAATATTTATTGTAGAGATACTCAAATATTGACAGAATATCACAATGTATAATACAGAAAGTAAATGTAGATAAGTAATTTATCTGTATACTAAAAATGTTGTCTGACTTAGCAAATTTACAATATTAAGTTAATTTCTTTTATTTCAGAACACGAAAATGTTATGGCTGTTATTGGTCATGGAGGCTTGGGGAGTTTAACTGAGACTGTCTACGTTGGCAAACCCATGATCGGAATTCCCTTTTTCGCTGATCAATATGGCAATATTGAAAAAATCGTCAAACCAGGAGCTGGAATACAGCTGGACTATGACGACCTATCCGAAGAGAAAATAAGAATAGCCGTGGACGAGATATTGAACAATCAAAAGTATACAATCATCACATATTTTACCACACGTTAAGACATTAATTTTTAACATAGCAATATAAATCTGCATTTTTAACTATTTGACATGTTCATGTTGATTTTAATTTTATTCTGTTATAAGAGAGATATATATGAGAGGTATTCAGAAAGTAAAGAACGTTTTGAATATTTTAAACCAAGTACAAAAAACATTTCAATATATACATGTGAAAGAGAAACTAAAATACTACTTTTCTACATAATCACCATACATATTCAGGCACTTTTAATTGCGGAAGACAGGCTTTTAAAATTCCTCTCATTGAATTCTGCGGCATGTGGTGTCAGCCACTCAGTGATACGTACCTGGAGCTCCTCATCATTGTCAAAACACTGTTTTGTTAGACAGGTCTCCATTTTCCCGAACAAGCGAAATCACTTAGAGCAAAACCAGAACTGTAGAGGGAATAAGACAAGCTTCTCAGTTAAACGAGTTCTTGCGCACGGTTTGCCGTTTGAGGTCGGGCATTGTCATACAAAAGCAAAATTGTGCATAAAAATTCATCTTGGCGCTTGTTTTGGACAGCTCTTCTAAGATTTTGCAATGTTTGGCAGTACCGCTCAGAGATTATTGTTGCACCACGATCGATAAAATCAATCAGAAACTCTGTTTCAGTGAAACGGCGTTTTTCATGAATCTGTTCGTCAATTTTGGTGACCAGATCGTCAGTCATAATGCACGGGCTTTCACTCTTGGTCGTGAACGTTTGTTCTACCATTTTAAAACTTTATGAACCACTTCTTGATAGAACTTTCAGTTAGTACATTGTGCCTGTACACTTCACACAGTTCCCGATTAATTTCTATTGGTTTTACATTTTTTGCTAATCAAAATAGAATCACATACCGCACTTTACAACAGGCGAATTTTCGATTGCAGCACACATTTAAAATTTGAATATAAAAAACGGGCAGTATGGGAGATTTTCCAGTTGAAACGACTGGATTCTCACTGAGGTGCTGAGCATGAGCACACCAATATATACGCCATTGGTATGTACATGACTGCGTCAGGTACAAATGTTTCTTACTTCCTGAATATACCGCATATATTTTATCATGTAATTACATTGAATTTCTCTTTCCAAAACATGAAACACGCGTTGTAAATCACATTTCCCATCTCATTTTTTTTACAAGTCTGAGTGACAAAATTTATATTCAACGTTTTTAGAACACTTTTTTAACTAAATGTTTGTGAAAATAAATTCTATAAGCTAATAATAGTTGAAAGAACAAATGAGAATTTTTAAGATTAGATTGTTCATATAATTTGCTAAGTTAGATTATGTGTTTAATACATACACATGATTCTTCTAGGTACACACAGAACATGAGGCGATTGTCGCAACAGTTCCGGGATCGGCCGATGACGCCGCTGCAAACGGCAGTGTACTGGACAGAGTACGTCATCAGACACCAGGGGGCGCCACATTTGCGGCCAGCTTCTGTCAGTCTGCCGATTTACCAGTACTTGCTGCTTGACGTCATCTTCGTCCTTACAACCTGTTTGGCTTGTGCGCTCCTTGCATTATACTGGCTCATGAAATTTATCTTTTATACAAAAACCTAATTATGTCGAATAAAACTGTAATCGATGCAATAAATGCGTAATACTCTACATATTTTAAAGAATCCCTTTTAATCAATAAAACTAAAAAAGTTTACTGTAAAAACTCAAATATTTCCAGAGAGACAGAGAGTTTTGTTTTTAAATAGGTCAATTCAGAGAGAACTGATTATTAGTTTAGCAATGAATTATATTCTAAATAAGTAAAAGGTTTTTATAGCAAATGTAGATAAAGAAATTTTTTAAAAAAATTGTAAATAGATCTCTTATAGGCTATAAATACGTTTTAATTACTGACAACCATATACCAAATATTTAAGATTTGGTATGGATGCTATACTTTCCAACTTTACCAAATTAATAATGTAGAATTAAGAATACATAGACGGATGAACAATTAATGTAATCTGAAAAATATGGTCTCACGGTTTATAGCATGACAACATCCATTTCAAAGTTACTAATCATCCACATTAAGGCTGTGACGTTACTTATTTGGTATCTACCCCCATATCCTGCTTACCTACAGGGACTGGAATAGTATCCTCGATTAGCTATGGGACGATTTAATATTGGGTTTAAAGACTTAAAACTGATAAATAATATCATAATGCCATAATAAATTAATAAGAACCGCACAATCATGGCAGTGATCAACAGTCAACGTTGCGGAGATTATAGGCAACTTGGCACAGGTCCCAGCATGCTATCCAACGATGAACAACTAATAGTGGGTCAGGTGGCTACAGTTCGTGCTGGAAGAGATTAGAACCGCACAAAAGTTACTAATCAATGCAGTGGTTGACAGACGACGTTGCGGAGAATTATAACAACTTGACACAGGTTCAATGCGCTATGTACTGGTAAACAACTAATTGTGGGTTAGGTGGCTACAGTTTTTGCTGGAGTTCACAAGTTAATGGCACAAAAGTTCACACTTATTGCAGTGGTTGATAGTCGAAGTTGCGGATATTTATAGCTAGCTTGTCAATTTTAGTCAACTTCAGGGATTTTGACTTCACTACAACATCCCTAAAGTTTTAAAAAAATGAGTTAGTTTTCCCTACCAATGGTGTTAAAATAACCAAAATGACTTTAGACAATTCCCTACAAGGAGAATTATGAAAACTGATTATAGGCCGCAGACGGATTTTAGGTTTATGGATTTTGGGAACGCTATACATGTAGGAGCTTTTAGAATGGTGAGGAGTAAATTTATCTTAAAAATATTCTTTGTGTTCTCTTAAGGTGTTCGCTACTTTTCATCCAAATGAATTAGTTATGTTTTTGTTTAAAACTGTATATTTGCCATTATCTAGTTTCTGTAATCTTTTCTTTACACGTTACTGAGTCAAATATAACAGTAACGTTGACTATTAAAAAATAACACCTTAAACAATTTCTCATGTTTATTCAAACGTATGTGCCAAACTTGGTTCCTTTAACTCTAGTTTTAGAGAACAATTTTTATAATAAATATTAAAAGACAACTTTAATCTATTTTACAAGTATTGTCTTTCGGTATCAGTATTATAACTTATTCTGGCTAGCGACAAGCCGTAAAGAGACTCAACATTTGTGACGAGTTTCTAACCTTATAAGAATATCATAGACTTTGCTGAGTCCAAAATTCCGACTACCAATCATATTATGAATATGATAACTAGACGCGTTATCGAGTATAACTACTAATAATCTTAGCGTACTCAATGTAGCATTCTTCGCTACATTAGATTAATTTGAAATTTATTTTATTTCAAGCTTTAGCGAAGTGGATCACTTGTGTGGCTGGAAAAATTCCATTTCTGTCCATCTGTTTGCAAGGCCGATATCTCGAAAACGAACTGACCTTACAGACTTGAAACTCTGCATGGAGCTTTATTTTATGTGAGAAACATTGAGTTCGATAATGTCACTCCATGGGATTGGGCTGAGCGATAGAGAGTATTTTTAAATTGGTTTTATGGGTAACCATGATTAAAAACGATAAATAGCTGTATACATAAATTTTAAAATAAACTGTGAACAATAATTGTGACAGGTAACACTTTTATTTACAGAGTAAAATAAATATAATAGACTGCAGTCAGTGTAAAATAGTACTGACAATACCTTATTTCAGAGTACTTTTATGCTGTAGAACCCTCGCTAGCTTATCAGAACCTTTATTTCTTCTGTAAATCTACATTACTTAACAAAAATGTGAATGTATCATGTGGTCAGATAGCTTGAGAAACATTCATCTGTACACTTTAAATTTTGCATGAAAGTGCATTTCAATAAAGAAAGAAAAAGTTCTCCGATGGTGCATATCACTCGTGGACTAACACAATTTCTCATTTTTCTGCCGGGACGATGTAAACATTTCTTTTCTCTATGATGGTGTGCGTGTCTATTAGTACGCATCTAGAGAATGAAAGGAGCAATATATATATATATATATGTTATGTTTAATAATTTTTAGCCAAGCCCGTTATGCGACGTGTGATGTGGCGTACTCTCTCTTTGTTATTGAAAGGAAATCAAAATTAATCAGAGCAATAACTTAATTAATAGCAATAACGATAAGTAAAATAGTTTCTTTTCCTTAAGAAAGGACACAGTAGAAAGTAACAATATGGCTAGGACTTAGTTCAGGGTGGAAGGAGAAAGGTAATAATAAAGGTTTGTGAATCCTGTTTCCTCATGACTGAAAGCGTGCTAGGGGCCAGTCACGGGCATCGGTAACGATGTAATGGGGCAATGGAAAGGGGAGGTACTTATACCCAGATCGAGGTTGTAGTCGGCTTCTCGTAGTTTTAGTCTCAGCGTCTAATTTATTAGAAGTTCTTAGTTTTTCCCGACTAGTTCTGCGTGATATTTGGTAAGTGTTAATTTTATTGGAGATTTTCGTACATTGATAACAGTGGGATTTACACGACTTATTTTGGGGTTTTGGGTACTTTGGGATTATACCGACCACACCCAGACATGAATCGTTATTTCACATTTCGTTTCTACTGATTACTAGATTAGCGTAGAACAATATTTCGTCAATATAAAACAGGAATTGTCTTATCGCAAACACCTCCCCATCCTCAGACAGAGGTCAAAGTCGAGCGTCTAGTAGATAACGTGATTGCAGAGTCTCGCCGCCCGTTCAGCTGGTGCATCGCTTTGTTGTACTTCCGTGTTTTACCTCTACATTTCTCCAAACACAAAAATTCAACAAAAACAAACATTTACCAAACTAAACTTTTTATTAAAAAAACACTCAAAACTTGTTTTTATTCTTGATCACATTCCGCCACCCAAAATGCGAGTGCCTCCGGCTTAAGATCTAGATGTTATATTTAAGCTATAGACACTATTCAGCATTGTTGTGGAACATATAAAATCCCACAACACCAATCTGCTAACGATAATTCTTTTAGGCAGTACATTAAAAATAATATACCATTAAAGCAAAGAAAAGATTATATGTACTGTTATCGACTGGATTCAATGAATGTTTATTTAATTAATCAACATGCCGAAGAACAATAATACATTAAAATAAAACTAGAAACATGCAAATAATACATTTTACTAGTCTAATATAAATTTGAGTTATTTAATTTTAAATCAGTCCAATCCTTAAGTTCGAAAAGAAAAGAACTTACAATCACGTGGTTATAGCTGGACAGTCCCCTCACACATACTGGCGTTTAGTTCCATTGTGGCTTATCAAAATTATCAACACTCTCAACGTGAATCTTAACCTTTTACCTCGTTTTCGCAAGATCACTCTATAATTCCAAATTAATAAAATCTTTTGACCCTAAAAAATATTAATAAAAAAACTAAAACCAAATAAAATAAATAAGTTTATCTCTAAATAAAACTATATCTGTTTTTGAAATGGTAGAGTTTGACTGAGCTATTACTATCACTATACTATAACTTCTGAGAAGTTTCTGAGATGAGATCAGAATTCTTTATAAAACTTTAGCCCCAAATATGAAAGTAAACAGTCTTTTTAAGATATGTGCAATGATTTATTTTATATGTTCCACAACAATGCTGAATAGTGTCTATAGCTTAAATATAACATCTAGATCTTCATTCCCGTAGTTTTTGTTTGTGTTGCTTACAGATCCAGAACTACCTTACACTATCACTGCCGACAACGTCTTTTGACGGCGGCGACTTTAACAAAAATAAAAAATGCATTTCGGTGCTGCCCCGCGCTGATGTCGACGAAAGAAAAACATCCCTCGAGATAGTACCTATCAGTAAAATATCAAATTCTAGAGGGGCTAATCAGAAATATAAATTGAATTGTAATGGAAAGGCAATGATGTACCGTGCAAATCACGTGATGCCGCGCGGCCTGCCGTAATCAGGATTCTCGAGAAAGATAAGATAACAGCGACAACAATACCGATCACAATACCTGGAAATGCTTGTAAGTTTGTAATTTTGTAATTGAAGAGTTGTTTTTTCGTTCTATCATGTTTGTTTCTATAAATTTCTATTTTTGTGTTCTTCATACTGGTGTGGTCGGTATAATCCCAAAGTACCGGGTTTTGTTCTTTTTAAGGTATATGTTTTAGAAATAAATATACTGTATATATATATGTATATATATATATATATATATATATACATATATACATATATATATATATTTAAAAATTAGAAACAAAATCATAAACAAACTGACTTAAAATTTTATACTTCTTATATTATAAGTAACGTTACCACACTTTCTGAAAGTTATTTTCATAGAATAAATTTCTTTGCACCAATTCAGTACTGGTAGTCCTGGTATTGCGCTTTCACTGCCACCTCCTAATTTTGGCAACTTTAATATACTGCCACCCGTTTTAATAATTTTTAAATAAATATAATTTGGTAAGATTATAAGAAAACCATGGGACTAACTTATTTTTTAGGCTAAGTTGTTCCTCTTTCTATATAAATGTTCATGCGTAAATCATTTCAAACACAATGTCTTGTTTTTAAACTTTAAAAAATAAGTTTTTTTTTTTGCAAAAAATAAAAAGTTGCCAAAAGCATCACTATGTACTAGTCGACAACATAAATATATTTCTCATTATTATTTACTGTATTTAGCATTTTAATTACTGTGACTACAGCTACACATATTTACAATTGAAATCCACTTATGTTTTAAACGTTGTTTTTGTGTGGAAGCCTAACCCAATTGTTTCAATCATTTTTAAAACACCATAATAAAAGGTTTTTTTTACTACTTTGCTTATGTTTCTTTACTTTAGTAAAGAAATTCTCAACAAATCCATCGGCAGTAAAATCTGATCATTATGTCTGTCATCTTAGAATAAATCATCACTTTCACTGTCATTAGAAAATCTGAGTAACTCTTCTAGCACTTGATTGTCTTCAAGACTGTCTCGATTCATTGTATTTACTCACAAAACAATTGTTGTAAACTAAAGTAACAGCAAGCAAAACAATAACAATGCAGATGACGATAAGCAGAACAATAAACGGGCGACACGACGTGAAGACAAGTTCGTAAACAAACCACCTTTTTCCCAAATTCCAGATGTCTGCCAACAATATTTTATAGATCATAATCCATAGAGAAAGAAATAGAAATAGCGAATGAGTATCAATGCCGAAGTCCAAATACTTTGAAATGCATTTTTATTTTTGTTAAAGTCGCCGCCGTCAAAAGACGTTGTCGGCAGTGATAGTGTAAGGTAGTTCTGGATCTGTAAGCAACACAAACAAAAACTACGGGAATGAAGATCTAGATGTTATATTTAAGCTATAGACACTATTCAGCATTGTTGTGGAACATATAAAATAAATCATTGCACATATCTTAAAAAGACTGTTTACTTTCATATTTGGGGCTAAAGTTTTATAAAGAATTCTGATCTCATCTCAGAAACTTCTCAGAAGTTATAGTATAGTGATAGTAATAGCTCAGTCAAAACTCTACCATTTCAAAAACAGATATAGTTTTATTTAGAGATAAACTTATTTATTTTATTTGGTTTTAGTTTTTTTATTAATATTTTTTAGGGTCAAAAGATTTTATTAATTTGGAATTATAGAGTGATCTTGCGAAAACGAGGTAAAAGGTTAAGATTCACGTTGAGAGTGTTGATAATTTTGATAAGCCACAATGGAACTAAACGCCAGTATGTGTGAGGGGACTGTCCAGCTATAACCACGTGATTGTAAGTTCTTTTCTTTTCGAACTTAAGGATTGGACTGATTTAAAATTAAATAACTCAAATTTATATTAGACTAGTAAAATGTATTATTTGCATGTTTCTAGTTTTATTTTAATGTATTATTGTTCTTCGGCATGTTGATTAATTAAATAAACATTCATTGAATCCAGTCGATAACAGTACATATAATCTTTTCTTTGCTTTAATGGTATATTATTTTTAATGTACTGCCTAAAAGAATTATCGTTAGCAGATTGGTGTTGTGGGATTTTATATGTTCCACAACAATGCTGAATAGTGTCTATAGCTTAAATATAACATCTAGATCTTAAGCCGGAGGCACTCGCATTTTGGGTGGCGGAATGTGATCAAGAATAAAAACAAGTTTTGAGTGTTTTTTTAATAAAAAGTTTAGTTTTGGTAAATGTTTGTTTTTTGTTGAATTTTTGTGTTTGGAGAAATGTAGAGGTAAAACACGGAAGTACAACAAAGCGATGCACCAGCTGAACGGGCGGCGAGACTCTGCAATCACGTTATCTACTAGACGCTCGACTTTGACCTCTGTCTGAGGATGGGGAGGTGTTTGCGATAAGACAATTCCTGTTTTATATTGACGAAATATTGTTCTACGCTAATCTAGTAATCAGTAGAAACGAAATGTGAAATAACGATTCATGTCTGGGTGTGGTCGGTATAATCCCAAAGTACCCAAAACCCCAAAATAAGTCGTGTAAATCCCACTGTTATCAATGTACGAAAATCTCCAATAAAATTAACACTTACCAAATATCACGCAGAACTAGTCGGGAAAAACTAAGAACTTCTAATAAATTAGACGCTGAGACTAAAACTACGAGAAGCCGACTACAACCTCGATCTGGGTATAAGTACCTCCCCTTTCCATTGCCCCATTACATCGTTACCGATGCCCGTGACTGGCCCCTAGCACGCTTTCAGTCATGAGGAAACAGGATTCACAAACCTTTATTATTACCTTTCTCCTTCCACCCTGAACTAAGTCCTAGCCATATTGTTACTTTCTACTGTGTCCTTTCTTAAGGAAAAGAAACTATTTTACTTATCGTTATTGCTATTAATTAAGTTATTGCTCTGATTAATTTTGATTTCCTTTCAATAACAAAGAGAGAGTACGCCACATCACACGTCGCATAACGGGCTTGGCTAAAAATTATTAAACATAACATATATATATATATATATATATATATATATATATATATATATATATATATATATATATATATATATATATATTGCTCCTTTCATTCTCTAGATGCGTACTAATAGACACGCACACCATCATAGAGAAAAGAAATGTTTACATCGTCCCGGCAGAAAAATGAGAAATTGTGTTAGTCCACGAGTGATATGCACCATCGGAGAACTTTTTCTTTCTTTATTGAAATGCACTTTCATGCAAAATTTAAAGTGTACAGATGAATGTTTCTCAAGCTATCTGACCACATGATACATTCACATTTTTGTTAAGTAATGTAGATTTACAGAAGAAATAAAGGTTCTGATAAGCTAGCGAGGGTTCTACAGCATAAAAGTACTCTGAAATAAGGTATTGTCAGTACTATTTTACACTGACTGCAGTCTATTATATTTATTTTACTCTGTAAATAAAAGTGTTACCTGTCACAATTATTGTTCACAGTTTATTTTAAAATTTATGTATACAGCTATTTATCGTTTTTAATCATGGTTACCCATAAAACCAATTTAAAAATACTCTCTATCGCTCAGCCCAATCCCATGGAGTGACATTATCGAACTCAATGTTTCTCACATAAAATGAAGCTTCATGCAGAGTTTCAAGTCTGTAAGGTCAGTTCGTTTTCGAGATATCGGCCTTGCAAACAGATGGACAGAAATGGAATTTTTCCAGCCACACAAGTGATCCACTTCGCTAAAGCTTGAAATAAAATAAATTTCAAATTAATCTAATGTAGCGAAGAATGCTACATTGAGTACGCTAAGATTATTAGTAGTTATACTCGATAACGCGTCTAGTTATCATATTCATAATATGATTGGTAGTCGGAATTTTGGACTCAGCAAAGTCTACGATATTCTTATAAGGTTAGAAACTCGTCACAAATGTTGAGTCTTTTTACGGCTTGTCGCTAGCCAGAATAAGTTATAATACTGATACCGAAAGACAATACTTGTAAAATAGATTAAAGTTGTCTTTTAATATTTATTATAAAAATTGTTCTCTAAAACTAGAGTTAAAGGAACCAAGTTTGGCACATACGTTTGAATAAACATGAGAAATTGTTTAAGGTGTTATTTTTTAATAGTCAAACGTTACTGTTATATTTGACTCAGTAACGTGTAAAGAAAAGATTACAGAAACTAGATAATGGCAAATATACAGTTTTAAACAAAAACATTACTAATTCATTTGGATGAAAAGTAGCGAACACCTTAAGAGAACACAAAGAATATTTTTAAGATAAATTTACTCCTCACCATTCTAAAAGCTCCTATATGTATAGCGTTCCCAAAATCCATAAACCTAAAATCCGTCTGCGGCCTATAATCAGTTTTCATAATTCTCCTTGTAGGGAATTGTCTAAAGTCATTTTGGTTATTTTAACACCATTGGTAGGGAAAACTAACTCATTTTTTTTAAAATTTTAGGGATGTTGTAGTGAAGTCAAAATCCCTGAAGTTGACTAAAATTGACAAGCTAGCTATAAATATCCGCAACTTCGACTATCAAACACTGCAATAAGTGTTAACTTTTGTGCCATTAACTTGTGAACTCCAGCAAAAAATGTAGCCACCTAACCCACAATTAGTTGTTTACCAGTACATAGCGCATTGAACCTGTGTCAAGTTGTTATAATTCTCCGCAACGTCGTCTGTCAACCACTGCATTGATTAGTAACTTTTGTGCGGTTCTAATCTCTTCCAGCACGAACTGTAGCCACCTGACCCACTATTAGTTGTTCATCGTTGGATAGCACGCTGGGACCTGTGCCAAGTTGCCTATAATCTCCGCAACGTTGACTGTTGATCACTGCCATGATTGTGCGGTTCTTATTAATTTATTATGACATTATGATATTATTGATCAGTTTTAAGTCTTTAAATCCAATATTAAATCGTCCCATAGCTAAACAAGGATACTATTCCAGTCCCTGTAGGTAAGCAGGATATGGGGGTAGATACCAAATAAGTAACGTCACAGCCTTAATGTGGATGATTAGTAACTTTGAAAGGGATGTTGTCATGAAAGTAACCCTCTATAAACCGTGAGACCATATTTTTCAGATTACATTAAGTGTTCATCCGTCTATGTATTCTTAATCCTACATTATTAATTTGGTAAAGTTGGAACGTATAGCATCCATACCAAATCTTAAATATTTGGTATATGGTTGTCAGTAATTAAAACGTATTTATAGCCTATAAGAGATCTATATATACTTTTTTTAAAAAATTTCTTTATCTACATTTGCTATAAAAATCTTTTAATTATTTAGAATATAATTCATTGCTAAACTAATAATCAGTTTTCTCTGAATTGACCTATTTAAAAACAAAACTCTCTGTCTCTCTGGAAATATTTGAGTTTTTACAGTAAACTTTTTTAGTTTTATTGATTAAAAGGGATTCTTTAAAATATGTAGAGTATTACGCATTTATTGCATCGATTACAGTTTTATTCGACATAATTAGGATTTTGTATAAAAGATAAATTTCATGAGCCAGTATAATGCAAGGAGCGCACAAGCCAAACAGGTTGTAAGGACGAAGATGACGTCAAGCAGCAAGTACTGGTAAATCGGCAGACTGACAGAAGCTGGCCGCAAATGTGGCGCCCCCTGGTGTCTGATGACGTACTCTGTCCAGTACACTGCCGTTTGCAGCGGCGTCATCGGCCGATCCCGGAACTGTTGCGACAATCGCCTCATGTTCTGTGTGTACCTAGAAGAATCATGTGTATGTATTAAACACATAATCTAACTTAGCAAATTATATGAACAATCTAATCTTAAAAATTCTCATTTGTTCTTTCAACTATTATTAGCTTATAGCATTTATTTTCACAAACATTTAGTTAAAAAAGTGTTCTAAAAACGTTGAATATAAATTTTGTCACTCAGACTTGTAAAAAAATGAGATGGGAAATGTGATTTACAACGCGTGTTTCATGTTTTGGAAAGAGAAATTCAATGTAATTACATGATAAAATATATGAGGTATATTCAGGAAGTAGAAACATTTTTACCTGACGCAGTCATGTACATACCAATGGCGTATATATTGGTGTGCTCATGCTCAGCACCTCAGTGAGAATCCAGTCGTTTCAACTGGAAAATCTCCGCATACTGCCCGTTTTTTATATTCAAATTTTAAATGTGTGCTGCAATCGAAAATTCGCCAGTTGTAAAGTGCGGTATGTGATTCTATTTTGATTAGCAAAAAATGTAAAACCAATAGAAATTCATCGGGAAACTGTGTGAAGTGTACAGGCACAATGTACTAACTGAAAGTTCTATCAAGAAGTGGTTCATAAAGTTTTAAAATGGCAGAACAAACGTTCACGACCAAGAGTGAAAGCCCGTGCATTATGACTGAAGATCTGGTCACCAAAATTGACGAACAGATTCGTGAAAAACGCCGTTTCACTGAAACAGAGTTTTTGATTGATTTTATCGATCGTGGTGCAACAATAATCTCTGAGCGGTACTGCCAAACATTGCAAAATCTTAGAAGAGCTGTCCAAAACAAGCGCCAAGATGAATTTTTATGCACAATTTTGCTTTTGTATGACAATGCCCGACCTCAAACGGCAAACCGTGCGCAAGAACTCGTTTAACTGAGAAGATTTTCTTATTCCCTCTACAGTTCTGAGTTTGCTCTAAGTGATTTCGCTTGTTCGGGAAAATGGAGACCTGTCTAACAAAACAGTGTTTTGACAACGATGAGGAGCTCCAGGTACGTATCACTGAGTGGCTGACACCACATGCCGCAGAATTCAATGAGAGGAATTTTAAAAGCCTATCTTCCGCAATTAAAAGTGCCTGAATATGTATGGTGATTATGTAGAAAAGTAGTATTATAGTTTCTCTTTCACATGTATATATTGAAATGTTTTTTGTACTTGGTTTAAAATATTCAAAACGTTCTTTACTTTCTGAATACCTCTCATATATATCTCTCTTATAAAAGAATAAAATTAAAATCAACATGAACATGTCAAATAGTTAAAAATGCAGATTTATATTGCTATGTTAAAAATTAATGTCTTAACGTGTGGTAAAATATGTGATGATTGTATACTTTGGATTGTTCAATATCTCGTCCACGGCTATTCTTATTTTCTCTTCGGATAGGTCGTCATAGTCCAGTTGTATTCCAGCTCCTGGTTTGACGATTTTTTCAATATTGCCATATTGATCAGCGAAGAAGGGAATTCCGATCATGGGTTTGCCAACGTAGACAGTCTCAGTTAAACTCCCCAAGCCTCCATGACCAATAACAGCTATAACATTTTCATGTTCTGAAATAAAAGAAATTAACTTAATTGTAAATTTGCTAAGTCAGACAACATTTTTAGTATACAGGTAAATTACTTATCTACATTTACTTTCTGTATTATACATTTTGATATTCTGTCAGTATTTGAGTATCTCTACAATAAATATTTCATAATTGTGTTTAACATTACTGTAAGTTATCTTTATGTAGTCTTGATAACGATAATATTTCTGATTATATTAATATAGCTGGTAAATAAAGAATATTTAGAAATACTCCTTGGTGATATCAGTGATACCGAGCTAACTTGAGCTGTACTGATGTTGCCTACTGCGGGAAAATTAGGAGTAGCAGGAAATACTAAGAAAAGCAAGCAAGCAAGTCGGATAAGATTCGAGTTGTGTCTTATGGGTAGATAGTATGGCTGTAGCCGCTGACAAAAGTCAGTGCTACACGAACTCAAAGTTATCGGAAAAAAGAGGTCAGCGAGATATCCAAGGTTTACAGCATACTGTCGGAATGTGTTTTAATACTGCATTTAACGAATGTCAAACCTTATAAAATAGGTTAAAGTTGTCATTTAGAAAAGAAATATATTTGCTATAAATAAATATATTGAATACAAAGAATAAATAAAAAAGAGTGTGTGTGTGTGTGTGTACGCGTGCTCGTGTTTGTGTAAGTGTGTATGTGTTCGTGCGTGCATGTTGTGGTCTATTTCTGTTACTTTCTGTTCGACCTTTCGATATTTCGTTGTATCGGTTTACTAAATTACTATTTACATGTTCTATATTAGAAATACGACTTGCATGGCAAGATTTTCATGAAAATAAATTTTCCCCTAATTTTGGCCTAGACAGAAACTTACAACTACAAGATACTAAACTCCTAGAATTCACCACCTGATGACCACTCAATTTATGTAGGCCTATTATATAGAGGTATTATAAGAGCAAATTTGCAGACAAACCGGATACTTCTGTCGGATACATTTTTGTCTTCTAAATTTTAATTTTGATACAAAACTCCTGGAATTGATTACAACATAGGAATAGATTACAATTGATGTACTTAGAAAACCCGTTTAATATTCATTAAAACCATTAGAATGAGATTATTTATCCTGTAAAACATCTGAATAATAGGATATTTCTGTTTGTCAGCATTATTCATTATGATTTTGTCCTTTAAAGTAAAATACCGGAAATTGCGACTTCAAACTAAAATTCGTAATGGTTTAAAAAAAAATTCTAACCATATGGACATTTCTATGTAAAATGTCAGCTTAATGAATTAATCTACATCGAATAAAATGATATGCATAAAGAGCCATAATGGCATCAACATTTTATATCTACTTATATCCCTTTATCTTTACTACGAACTATCTTCTACTAATAAATTGGAATAACCTGTATTTTAGAATGAAACATAATCTAAAACTTACCCATCAGATCTCGTTGTGAAAACCAATTCCGTAGGACAACATTAGATGGTGCCTTTGGCAGATCTTCCTCGTATTTGAAAATTACGGTTTGAGGAATTTTTGAAAACACATTCATGAACATCTTGATTATTGGCTTTGGAAGGCTACAAGTACGAACTAGTGATCCAAAACTCACTACTATAACACCATTAGTGGATTTGTCTAAAATATGTTTTAAATCCTGAAAATATATACTATGTTAAAATACCGATCACCAAGTGTCCTAACTTACAATAAGTCATTACTTTTTGTTTTTGAAAAGTACAAGCCAAATAAAAGTACTTAATATTAATATACTTCATAATTTGTTTTTTTGTTATACTTTATTTCAGATTTTCAAGAATAATATTATAGTCAAATATGTTTCAAAATAATGTTTCGTGATATTTTATGTTTTTCCTACAGACACTAATAAAATTGGTTATAGTTGTCTTTTTTGTCTAGCAGGCCCTTTACAATTATAATCGAAAAAATAACGTACTAAGGTTTGGTTACTACACCATATCATTCGTATGAATAAATTATCTTGAAACTATTAAAACTATTGATTAACATATGAGACATAAACTGTTAATATATTATTATTTTGTTACCTTTGTCAGTGGACGACTCTCTTTTATATGTATTCCTCCAATTTCAATAACATTGGGAGGGAAAGGTCGACTCTGAGCAAGGGCATGATAACTGTTGACGAAAACTAGCGATGTGTTCCCCACAACTTCATGTAGTGGTGGCAGAGCTTCACCGAAAATCTGTTCCACTAAAGTTTGTGTCTGTTTGGCATACACATGAAGATGCCAGTACTTGGCGTAAACAAGTACAGCAGTATTATATATCCTTTGCCAAAAGGTCATCTCTGGAGTAAAGTGTACGAGATAGTTAGGAATATAAGAGGGGTTGTCAGGTAACCCAACTCTCTCGGCACCCCAAGGCATGGCCGTGCTGGTAGTGAAGGAAATAAGAGGAATTTGCAGTTTATGAGCGAGATAGGCAAAACAGTCGCTAGCAAGTAATTCAGTGATCAAAAGATCATATCTATCTTTTGAATTTAACACATTTTTAACTCTCTGTTCTCCCAGAACTTTACAGGATCCTTCATGTAATCGGTTTACAAAATGTGTCGTTCCCCATGGAGATGGCATTGCCTTTTTGATCATTTCAATAGAGAACGTGTTCATGTTTTGCGGGATAGTATCGGAACAATCAACATCAGTATAGTTCGGCAGAGGCTTCTTCTGTGGAAAAGAGGAGAACACAGTGACCTGGTGCCCTCTAGAGGCTAACTCCTGGAACAGCGGCTCTATCACTATCCAGTGACTTTTTGTCGGAAAGGGCACCATTGCTAAAATTCGTGCACCATCACATACGGTAACCAGAAGAAGCAGTGCAGCCAAAATATACATCTGTAAACAGTTCCATTACAGCTAATAAATATATTTTTTATTAATAGTTTAGTTGTTTATTGTAATATATTACAAATATTAAGGCATTAAAAATCATTAATAAGTATTATAAATTTGGTACCGTTTGGATTTCAAGTAATTAATTATTAGAGACTAGCTGTTTCCCGCGGCTTCGCACGCGTCTCTTAAGCTTTGTCCGTATATTTCTTTGCCTTCAAATAGTGTTTGGATATTTTAATATACGTAACTACTGTGTTGTAATTGCAGTTTATAATGTGCAGGCGCTTTGATAACTTTTATATCTTGCAGTACAGCCTGGTGGTTAGTTACATCAATGGGCATTGCGTATAAACCTTCTACATAGAAAAATACAAATTTTCATAGTGATCGGTCCAATAGTTTCTGAGTCTATAAAGGACAAACACACAAACATTCATTTTTATATATTATGATTGCAGAAACAGTTTTAAACAAAATTTGTCGTTTCTCTTAAGCTTACTCTATGCTTTAAAAACTATAAGTGTAAAGAAATTTATATATAAATATATTTTTTTGTCGCATTATATATGTTTACAAAGAACAGCTGATTAAAAATTTGAAAAGACTCTTTCACTTAATAACATATGTTTGCTGCAATGCATTTCTTACGGGTATTTCTGTAACCAGTGGGGCGGAATCCTGAATCGGGAAAGGGATAAAAAGTATCCTATAACCTTCTACAGATCAAGACGAACAAATTAAAAAAAAAAAATTAGGCGAATCCGTCCAGCCGTTTGTAAGTGATGCTGTTACACACGAACAGTTTCATTTTTATATATATTGATTAGGAATTTATAGCAACTTTTTACTAATTTTAATTTTATTAGACGAAGCATAACTGGCATTAGTGTCTAGAATTCCAATAATTGGATTAATGAATGAATGTACATAAGAATTAAAATGTAAATTAAATGTTCATTATTTTTAGTCTAGTAGAAAACCTGTAAGTTTAAATATTTGCGCATTTCTATGTACCTAAATTAAAAGTAAATACATACTGCAACTTATTAAATGTTATTTTGTTTATTCATGAAATCCACCATAAATAATACCTATTGGGCCAAATAGAACGAAAAGTTAAAATTATAAATTTTTTTAAACTCGTTTTATCCGGGTTTCTTTAACTACGTGACTTACTGTTATGTGTCCTTGGGAATTTAATTAGTAATAAACCCAGTGATGGGACAGTAACTGAGTCAAGAGACTGTTATCTTATTTGCTGTCTGAGTGTATTCATGTGTTGATAACCCAGTGTGTATAAAGACTGTATTAGTAGTCCCTTTTATTTTTGCTGTTCGGGCATTTTTCTTTGCTTTGTGAGTAAAAGTCGGTTACTTGGTGTCACATGGTGGTATATATAAGCCTTGCTTTCAAAAAGTAGTAGGTATTGCGGTAATTCACAGAAATCGGACGAAATTAAGTGAAAACAGACTAGTCAATTTGGAGAGTAACGTTAAAATAAATGAACTAGTACTAAACCAATCAAGACGGAAATCCGGCTATGTGATTGAAAAAATGATTTATTTCCTAACAAACATAAATATTACTACCAAAACAAAATAATATTAGTATTACAAATCTATACAAACATAAAATAAGATTCTGTTATGACAAATCAAATATAGTTTTAATAGGAACATAGGGTCCCAAAGGCAAAGCCTGATTAGGGATTCCATCAGATAAGTTCATCATTTAGATAAAGAGTTCATTTGCGGTTGCAGACAACTATTTATAACTACTAATCCCATAAATAAATTAATTTATTGTTACATTCTTTATGGCGTACCCAACAGAATTAATGAAACAAACTTGCCCTTCGTGAATTTATAAGTAAACAGAATACACTTATTTTAAAGAAAATATATATGTTTTAAACATTGCCACAGACCGTCAAACTAAAATTTCAAATCTTCAAGGTTTTCTTTTATACACTGAACCACTTTATTTTAAAGAAACTTAATACACTACCATATGTACATACCAAATAAACATACATTATAAGAGAAAATAAATTACTTATTGAATAATAGTTAAAAGATACTCCACACTGCTTCTGTCTGTACCTAAAAGCCAAGTTTTAACACTTTTAAAGATTTATTTAATTCTGTAACATTTTCTATATTTTGCAGCAACCTATTAAAAAGTCTTGGTTCTGTATAGTTAAACGTTCTTGTATAAAAGGTTAAATTAGGTTTAGGAACACTAAAATAAGGATTTCTAAGACCTTGTCTTAAAAAGTTATTGTTTGATGGTAAATTTCCACTAGTTAAATAAAAAGCTTTTAAACCCTTAAATACATAAATACAACGGCACAATTGTAATACAAACAAAACATGGATGATATGGTTCTCTTAATCTTTTATTTATAATTAATTTAACATATCATTTTTAATGTTCTCTACAGGTTTTATTGTGGATCTATACGACCCACGACGAGATATTATAGCTTTATTCTAATCTACTATTTACTAAGGCAAAATATAAACATTGCTGAGTTTAAATTTAGCATATTTCCCCCAAGTGATATAAAAGTCTAATTCCTGTTATGAGTTTTTATTTTAGTTTAATTATATTTATTTTCCAGCTCAATTCACAATCTCAAATTGCGGCCAAATATTTTCCTTCTTTGGTTGCACTGATTTCCGAACAGTTTACACAAGTATTAAACATAATTAAAAAATATTATCATTCATATATAATCTGATTATGGTATTCAATAAACCCCATTAAACTAAAATTAATGCAGTTAGTTTTTTGTGTGCTGAGAACCAATTTATTCTTGCAAAATCACCATTTTAAAGTTTCCAAATCAGTTACAATTTTTCTTTCAGATTCTTCCCACGTCTCACTTATATAGCAGATGGCCATGCCATCCGAAAATGCTGTGATTTGTCCATTTAATGAAGCATTAAAAAGGTAATTATATATTTTATATATATATATATATATATATATATATATAAGTAGATAGTATCATTTATTGGCAGAAAACTGTCCGGGAAAATTCTGAAAACGGTTTTTAAGGCAAAGAATTCCTAAGTGTTTATGATTAGTGCACTTTAAAGTAAACTCATTTACCTCTTATTAAAATAAAAAATTACTTGTTTACGTTTTTTATAATTGTTCAGGAATACTTTTAATATTATGAAATGTTTACTGCATTGAATTTGAATCTAACTTACCTATTCCGGAACTCACAATACCAACCTGCTAATGACAATTTATTTTTCCAGGCAGTAAATTGAAAGTAGTATACCATTATTGTAAAGAAAGAGATTGCATGTATTGATATCGACTGGCTCCAATTTTTATTTTATTCCATTAATAAAAATGTCGGAGAGCAATAATACATAAAAATAAAAATGTATACATTTAAATAATACCACTTACGAATCTAACATGAATTTTAACTTGATAATTTTTAATCAGTACAATCTTAAAGTTTGAAAAGAAAAGAACTTACAATGATGTGGTTATAGCTGGACGGACCCCTCACATATACTGGCGTTTAGTTCCATTGTGGCTTATCATAATTATCAACACTCTCAACGTGAATCTTAACCTTTTATATCTCGTATTCGCAAGATCACTATTGAATTTCAAACTAACAAAGTTTTTTTACACTAAAAATAATAATAAATGAGTTTATCTCGAAATAAAAACTGTATTTATTTTGAAGTGGTAGAGTCTGACTGGGTCATTATTTAATCATTGTACTATAACTTCTGAGAAGTTAGAGATCAGAATTTCCTTATAAAGATTTGGCCCCAAATATAAAAATAAAAAATCTTGTTAAGATATGTGCAATGATTTATTTCACATTGAACACAACAATACTGAATAGTTAAGTGTCTACAGCTTAAATATAACATCTAGATCTACATTCCTATAGTTTTTGTTTGTCACTGCTTACAGATCCAGAACTACCTTAACAAAACCAGTATTGAATTAGTTCCAGGCAATTTATTCTATGAAAATAATTTTTAGAAAATGTAGTTACAATTATTATAAGTATAACTTATTATAGTACAAGAAATATAATATCTTCTGTCGGTTTGTTTTTGATTGTGTTCAAAACACTATTTTTTAAATGTAGTAGAAATATAATATAAAAAATTTACGATTGCTTTTAAATACATTTTTTCCACACACACACACACACACACACACACACACACACACACACACACACACACACACACACACACACAACACACACACACACACACACACACACACACACCACACACACACACACACACACACACACACACACACACACACACACACACACACACACACACACACACACACACACACACACACACACACACACACACACACACACACACACACACACACACGCACACGCACACACACACACACACACACATTTCTACATCAAATAGGCATATAGTATTCTGGTATACCTAATAAAGAAGCAAACCAAATCCTCCATTATACCACTTATTAGATCGTATCAAAATGAATGATGCAATAATCAATTCTCCTCGTGTGCAAACAAATACATGAACTGAACTAGAATATATGTGTTTTCCAAAACCATAAATTTTGTATAGGTATTTTAATATTTGTTTATTTTGAATTCAAATACTGGAGACAAATTTAGTAGCTTTATTAATATATTTAATCACTATTTTTCGATAGCCTGTCCCATTAAAACAAAACCAAACGTTAAAGGAAAAGGGAAAAATTCCTGGATTACTAAGGGGATAATAATTTCTTCGAGAAAACTTAAAGAACTTTATTATAGGAAAAAAACTAACAAGACTTAAAATTTTTTAGAATACTACCAAAATTATAGAAAAATATACCGAAAGGTTATAAAGGTTGCTAAAGCGGCTTATTTGTACGAACGTCTACGCTATACCGATAATTTAGGTATAGAAGCGTGGGAAATAATAGATCAAGACAGAAATAGAAAACCTGTTTTGTTACCAGCAGACATGCCGAACCCGGAAATCTTAAACAACTATTTTGCTAATGTTCGTAAACATAAGAGTTCGATGATAACGGAAACGACGGTACAGTCACAATATGATAAAACTTGTCCTAGTACGCTCATGCTGACTCCTACAGACCCCAGAGAAATTTATAAAATAATAATGAAATTTAAAAACTCAAATGCTTCCGGATACGATGGTATATCACATAAACTAGTTCGCCAATGTGCAAATGCCTTATCTATACCCCTTTCGAATGTTATAAACTCCTCTTTGATGGAAGGTTTCTTTCCGCAGGAAATGAAACAAGCTATCGCACGGCCTATATACAAGGACGGAGATACGGGTCTCCCGGAAAACTATCGACCAATTGCAATGTTTCAACATTTTCCAAGATATTTGAGCATGTTTTTGCTAATAGACTGCTGGATTTTCTTTTCCATCATAACTTATTATGTAAAGAACAATATGGATTCGTTAGAGGGAAAAACACAGCTTGTGCGATGGCAAAATTTGCAACCCATGTGATCGACGCTTTAGATACAAAATTTAAATCTGTGGGCGTATTTCTTGATCTTCAAAAGGCATTCGACTGCCTAGATCATGAAGTGCTTTTTGAAAGACTAAGTCGCCTAGGAGTGCGTGGAGTAGCCCTCAACTGGATTAAATCTTTTTTACTAAATAGAACACAAAGTGTTCAGGTTAAAAATGTAAATTATAATAAATTGGAATTAAATTTTGGTATTCCCAAAGGCTCCGTATTGGGGCCGATATTGTTTATCATATATACAAACAGTTTAACAATAAATTTTACATATTACGATGTACTCGGATGATATCGCCTTAATCTTCCAAGCTAAATCATTAGAGCATATAGAGATAAACTGCTTCTTACAACTAACAAAGTTATATCAATACTTAAATCAAAATAATTTACATGTTAATCCCTCAAAAACCAAAAGTATTTCTTTTTCAAATTATTTTAGCTCAGAAATCGATCCACTGATCGTTATTAATGAATTCGAATTGCCTTTAGAATCAGATTGTAAGTACTTGGGATTAATTTTTGATAGTAAATTTACTTGGGAAAAGCTATGCTCAAAATTATCATCACAATTGTTTTTACTAATCAGATATTCTCAATATCAACATTATTTTCTTTTACGTCTAATCTACACCTCCCTGATCGAGTCAAGGCTGCGGTATGTTATAATACTGTGGGGCTCAGCGTCACGCAGGGAGTTTCTACGAATATTTTATTTGCAAAAAAGAGCCGTCCGTATAATAGCCGGCGTACTTAGGAGAGCGCCATGTAAAACATTTTTTCAGTCTTATAGAATTTTGACCCTCCCGTCTCTATAAATTTACGAAATGCTTGTGCACTACAAATTCAAATACGGTTCCATCCAAATTGGTTCGGACGTCCAAAATTACAATACAAGATCCAGCGCTCAACATAGGCAAGTTCCCCACCGACTTCAGCTTAGTGCCTCACTTCCCCAGAATATGGGGCCAAAATTATATAACAGGCTACCGCAAAATATTACAATGGAAAATAATCCTACAAAAGTCAAAAAATTATTATATAACTATCTCATACAGAAAGCGTTTTACTCGGTTGGTGAGTTTTTTCCGATTAGTAATTTAAAAGTGGCTACAGAAATTGTGAAAAGTTTGAGAAATATTGCTTTATTTAGATATGCAACTTAAACCATATTTTTCTGACGAGTGTAATACAATTATTGTAAAAATTGTTATACTACAAAAAAAAAGAATGAGGGCTGCTATAACTAATGATTGAATAAGTTAAACCTAAATTTGTTAATATCACTTTAAACGTGATTCAAAAAATATCCAAATGGCTTAAAAATCATCGCTCTTAAAACGGAAAGAATAAAAGACAACTTGTTTATATATATATATATATATATATATATATATTTCTAAAACATACACCTCAAAAAGAAAAAAAAACCCATAAAATAAGTTGTGTGAATCCCACTGTTATTTTAAAATCTTAAATTTTAACAAAACATGTACTCTTCAATTACATGAAATACGTTACAACTTTGTCAAACTATTATTTGGTAACAATCTAATTAAAGCAGGTTTTACCTGCTGTTGGTATTGGTAACTTTTCATTGTTTTACTTAATCTAATACTTCGTGCAGCTAGGTCTTGTTAGTTACTTGTTTGATAATTATTTACTAAACTGTGACTATTAAAATTGTTGATATTTCCTCCCTTGAAATTAACTCATACTCAGGCTATTAATTTAGTTTGTTAATCAGATAAGTTTTATGTAAATAAGCTGGCAAGTCGTATAAAACTTGCCCCAAAACTCTTACCTCCAATATTTTGGGAGTATAGTTTGAAAAAGCAAAAATTGTTACAGTCAAAAACACACTTTTTTTGCGTTTGGACTACGATAAATCCGTTAAATTTCCTATAAATAGAGAAAAGTTTTCAATAAAGTTTGTAGTGAATTTTATTCTACAAAATTATGATAAAGTTAATAAAAACGGAATAGACTTCTTTAACATAAAGCTCGCTTTACATAAAACACATCTAATTATTATACTCAATTAAACTGTATACCTCGCCAGCAAAGCAATTCCGAACCAATGTTTATATGACATTTATTCATTATTTTGATGAGAGGAAAAGCTTGTGTAGTATGGCAGATTCCTCTTATAACACTGAACGAATTACAATCCTGAAATTATAAGTTTTGAAATAATTGTAAACGAAAACAAGTTAGCGAAGCTGTATTGAAGCCCCCAAGGTGGTGTTACACTTTTATACGAATATAACATTTTTAATCCACAACAGGGTTATTACTAATACCTTGTTCATCTTGTGAACTTCATTTTCATCTGCTGCCATCTATTGACAAATTGTAGGATATATTTGTTTACGAATTATAATTCGGTTTCTATTACTTGACTATTATGCTTTGAACAGTTACGAAAATTGTTTTAAATACTGAAATAGTTTACTGTAACCTGTTTAATTTGTGAGAATATAAGTTTTACGTGTCAAGAGAATAAAACTAAGAGTATAAGTCAAATATATCTTGACTTATGTTTTGAACAGTTACGAAAATTGTTTTAAATAGTGAAATAGTTTACTGTAACCTGTTTAATTTGTGAGAATATAAGTTTTACGTGTCAAGAGAATAAAACTAAGAGTATAAGTCAAATATATCTTGACTATTATGCTTTGAACAGTTACGAAAATTGTTTTAAATAGTGAAATAGTTTACTGTAACCTGTTTAATTTGTGAGAATATAAGTTTTACGTGTCAAGAGAATAAAACTAAGAGTATAAGTCAAATATATCTTGACTATTATGCTTTGAACAGTTACGAAAATTGTTTTAAATAGTGAAATAGTTTACTGTAACCTGTTTAATTTGTGAGAATATAAGTTTTACGTGTCAAGAGAATAAAACTAAGAGTATAAGTCAAATATGTCTTGACTATGGTTTGTCGTAACGAACATAGGCTTATATATTACCTACCAGTACTCATTTAAATGACTGAAATAAAATTCAGTTAATAATGGTTAATACTTTAAATAGATTTTCAAATTAATAAAGTACTCCGAATTAGTGAGAGGTTTTAGTTAATTATTTCTGTTAACGTATCGCTTGATAGAGTAATGACTGTAACCATTATTCTGCTTGATAATATCCTCGTGCAGGCCAGTGGGCCTTGAGAACAAAGCTTAAAATGGGACTTGCCTTACCTTTATAAAAAAGGATCATGCTTCACAATGAATGGAATGCAATTAGGAATACAGGCATATATTCAAGAAGATGAGATTTGTTTGTGATGAGATGTGATTAGCTGCACGCATGCCAGTTTTACTCTGATATATCCAAACTGTTTGTAGAAAGGTTGTAGGATTTACTTTACTATATAAAATTATGTTTTTTCAAGTTTGTCACTCATAAACATTAAAACATAAAAGGACTGTAAATAACCCAGATCGTCCTCTTAGACGACGATTTTTGTCGCTATGTATAGCCCTCTCGTCCTAAAATGGTACAAACCATTCCGAAGAAATGATAGTCAACGTAGCAATTATATAAATGTTTAATTTAAATACAGCAACCAGTTCGTCAACATTTTACGCATGGCAAATAAAAATTTCATCAAGCAATTAACCTTTTGAAGTTGGTGGCTTTATTCATGATAAAAATGTAATTTTTGGTATCGGATAGTGATTGTCTCCAGAGGCTCTTAGTAAACAGCCAGTTGTAATGGACATTTTAATGCATCGTAAATTTTATCACAAATTAGTTTTTTTATTATTATATAGACATGACTGTTTTCATAGTTAATTTTAAAACCCTGCCTAAAAGGTTACTTTCTTATATTAGTAGTTGCGTCACATGATACTGTGGATAGTAAAATAACAGTTATTAAAGTTGAATTTTCTTAATAACTATAACGGACTGAAAGGTTGAATTCAGAATAAAAATATTCGGATTGCCTATGACTTTATTTATTTTAAACATCAAACTATCCCAAATTCAAAATTGGGGATTCAAGATGGTTTCCAAAACTAAGATCTAGCCAAATTAAAAGTAACTTATATTTAATAGACATGTACTAAACTAAACATGAGTGATAGCTCTAACTCACTAAATCATTAATAATTTTCATATATTTATGTCACACTGTATAGTAGTTGACACTGTTAAATTGTAAGAATATTAGACAAAACCGATTTGAAGCATAGAACATTAAATAAATTGCGGATTGCCATACCTGTATCTTGTTCTTAGTGAGGGCAGACAGTAGAGTGCAAACTGTTTCACTGCTACAAAGGTAAGTACTACTGTAGTTATCACCGAGCGCAGTAATTATAACTACAGCAATGCTAATAAAGCAAACCCTTGGTATCGAGGATTTAATGACTTCTTTGGCCAAATCTCATCATTAAATTGGAAAGGCTGATTCGATGTGAATGTTAATTTTAGCTCCAGTTCACCTTCCTCTTACTTGCAGTATCTGAAATCTGATGCTGTTGCAGACTTGACTCCTGGAATCTGGAGTCATGTTCGTCTGAAGGGATCCAAAAATAATTGGGTGTCGAATAACGAAGACGCTCAAAACGAACCCCGCATCGTTTCGACATCAGAGACACTCAGACTACAAAAGTATGTATTGCGTCATACTTAAGTATTTAGACGTTTTAGCGTTTTGTAAACAGTTTGTAGTAAAACACAGAGCACTGTATTGTATGACCTCGAGTGATTATTTTAATTAATATGTATCTCTAAGTTTATCCTTGAATCACGTCTGAATATAATTATGATAATAATAAATATTCATTAACATGTGTAAATAATTTAAATAGCTAAAGGACTTCAATGATTTCATTAGAATGAATAATTTATTATGTAATATAATTCATTTGTAGGTTGATAGATAAATATTGACGTATAGGAAATTGAGCAGTATTTAAAAGCTAACGAGGTTGTTAAAGAAAAAGAAAGACGCCTTGAACTCACTGTCATTGTTGTTTTAAGTACATCATTATTTGATGTATAATTTAAAAGTAAAATTTTAATGAAAATAAAAATTATAAATTCTAATACAAATTAAAATAAAAAAAAAAATATCTTGAACTTTAAATCTTCCAAGTGTATTTCCCTTAAAAACTGTTGTAATCCCATAAGATATCTTTACTCGGGTGTTGCACAGCAAACATACACAGTTAGAAAAGTGATAACTAAGTTCAATCAGGTTTCTAGAAAACATATTATACTTTTAATACACTTTTCTCAAGAACTAAGTACAGACACTGAAGTTAGTACAAATAGTTTTTTACCCACTACAAGTAAAACCTGCTATAATTTACGCTTTAACTTCAGAACAGAAGAAAAATCATATAGAGAAAACGTATTTTCACTTCTATAATGATAATCATTAAAAAGTTGACCAAACTATACTTTGTCTGAATAATGACTTCATCAGATTCTACATAAACACTATTCTTTCTGAGCGTTCCGCACTGAGAAACTATATCATACTTTAGGATGCCATCCCACTGCCCTTAAATGTTTAAACATCAACTTCTGTAATATTAATATCTACTCAACCAAATATCTTGGAATTTTGCTTATACGTGAGAATCTGTTTCTCTTTTCCCCACTGCCAGAATAATTCTAGATAGGAAGATGTGGTTTATATATAACTCTAGTGCATATAAAAAGTTATAATTCAAGATGAACATGGTTTTATTATTTTTAGGTATACTAAAACAATAAAATAAAATCTTAATAATTTTTGTACTATTCTCAAAAATATTGTAATGAATATTTAGAACCATTATGCTACCCTAATATCAAAGGGATGTATTAGCAACTTTATGGAACCTAATACTCACAATAAGGTATAAGGAGCGTTTTTAAACAAGGGATTAAATGACACATACCGATTCTGATACACAAACAACCACGCAATGATTTGAATTTAAATATAAATATTTACTGAAGGAAACAGATTCAAAATTGTTCCTATCTATGATTAGTCTCTATTATTTATGTATTTCATATAACAGTTTTTTGTTCCTCATAGGCAAGATAACTAATCATTACAAAACAGTTTAAACACATATTCGTACATTCTGAAATGCTGTGAGATACGAACCGTTTTGTAAATTGAGTTGATAGTGTTTGGAGGGATTCTAGTATTTTCAAGAGAATCTTTCTATCTTATACTTTGGTATTAAACCTAGGTTTTCATAAATAATAGTCCATTACATATTTTCACAATCACAGTGTTCGGGTTTAGGCGAACTGAGAAACTGTGATGCAACATATTTCAAACTGATGCACTATTGAAACTATAATATGCTTTGCCACAATTTGTTATACTAACTTTCATTCTTCACATAATGTGGCTGTGGTGGGCAGAGTTGCTGCAATGCGAATTTTGAGTAAATTAGGTTTTTAACGTCTTGGTACCGACATGTTTTTGGATCTTTTCAAACAGACGTGGACTCATCAGGAGTCAAGTCTTGACAGTGTCAGATTTCAGAGGCTGCACTAAGCGGAAGGTGAAATGGAATATAGTATGTTATTTTTATTTCATGAGTAGAATGTGTTGTTATTGTCTATTTCTACCTTGATATAACGCAGTCATAATTTAATAAGAATACATGCTAATGAATGAATTTGAACTTATTAGGTTCAAGTTATTTTAACTCCTTCATTTTTATCATTTTTGTCGCTAAGCAATCTATTTCCATTATAAAATTGTAAAGTCAAATCCAAATAAATATAAATATTTGCACGCTCTATCTCATTTCTGATTTAACATTACTTTTTTAAAAATTACCGAATATTGTTAACGCATTTTCCTAAAGATTAGTTTCGCAAACCAGTAAAAAATAAGAAAAGGCGTAAGTAAGACGATGATGACATCAAGGAGAAGGTACTGGTAGAGTGGCAGACTGACAGAGGCCGGCCGCAAGTGAGGCGCTCCCTGGTGTCTGATGACGTACTCTGTCCAGTACACTGCTGTCTGCAGCGGCGTCATCGGCCGGTCCCGAAACTGCTGTGACAGCTTTCTCATGTTGTCTGTGTACCTGATCAAATTAAATATTTATTTAAAAATTTTATAAAGTTTTTTAATTTAAAATCTTTAAATTTTACAATGAATTTACAATATTTAAAATTTTGGAAATGGTTGGTTACATTTACAGCTGTTTGTGATTAGGAACTCAATAAATACTTCTCATAACTTAAATTATTGTTACGTTCTATTATAAAAATCCTTACTTGTTATAATTCAAGACAGTATGAATCGCAGATATTACAGCTTCTTCTGATATATTATCCAAACTGAGCATAACGCCAGCTCCACGTTCCACTATTGCTTTTATGTTAAAATACTGGTCAGCGAATATAGGAATCCCAATAAGAGGTTTACCAAAGTGAACTGCCTCTATAGTACTTGCTGATCCTCCATGAGTTATAAGTGCCTTAACATTCTCGTGTTCTGAAAATAAGTACCAGATAAATATAACACTTCCAACATAATATCACTTATGAATGTACATACCTATTGTTACATTTGGTTTCTTTGTTTCTAGGAAATGTGTTTAGTTAACACTTCCACTGCTTCCTCTATTTAAAAGCAAAATACGACACATGAACCAGACGTTAGGAATGTTTTCAGAGAATGTATGAAGTCCACAGTACGTTGAGTTCAGGGGTTGATGGTCAATTGGAAAGAGGACGTTGGATTTTTTCACCATCTAGTTACATAGGATTTCTAAGTATAACTTATGAAACCAAAACGTTAGTTGAAATGCCGATCTTTAAATATATTACTATAAATTTTATTTACACTAAGAAAATGTTCACAAATTATAGCAGTAATATTACGCTGGCCGGGAAGGTGACTCGGATACGGAAAGCAAGAGTTATTTATGTTTCAATAAATAATTAATTGGTAGGAAATCGCCAGTTAATCAGCAAAAGATATTTTATGTTTATGATAATGTTGAAGTATAATTAAATGTGCTATGAGTTCATTAGTATTTTTAAAAGAAAAGTATGGGCATTAACTGATTTATTGGTATATTATGATTTCAAGAACATGAAGAAATGGAAACATTTCGGTGGCCATTGTCAGAATCCAGTAAACCTTACTGTTTCCGTGTGATTATTATACCTAGCGCTTTATTTTCAGCACTATTTGACTAAGACAAGTAATACATATATTATATTTTATTAAGATATATTTTAATATATACTTATTTTATTAATATTCAGTATGTTCCAGTTTTATAAATAATGACGGGATCTTGAAAACTATAACAGACAAAACTACAATATAATAGACAATGTTATGCGTAATAACTAGACCAGCAAATTAATGTGGTCAAGTTAATTTTTGGTTGCACCGTTCACTCGCTGAGCTCAAAAAGCTTTTTTTTTTGGTTAAATGATCAAACAGTCATATTACCAACATTGAAATGTTTTTTTACATGAAAACTGCACGAAATCTTCTAGTGTTTAAATATGATAACAAACAAAGTTTCAAGACCAGCAAGCAGTTGTTATAGATTTCGAAACAATATTTTTTAATGCGATGACTCATTTTTTACTTAATAAAAAGAAATAAAATTTTCACTTATTTCGAAAATACCACATATGTTATATGTACTTTCATCGGGGTTTACATAAAATAATCCATAAACACTCATCTTTGTATGATTGTGTGAAGGGAACACTGACTGCAACTAGCTCGTAGCCCGAAACTTGTCTCAAAGTGAAAAATAAAAGGCATATAGGCTAATGGTGTGAGTATTAAAAATATTAAATTAATATTGTTGTGTTTGATGGCCGGTCTCATTGAAGAATTAAGTAGATTAACTGTGTAATTGAAAAAAGGTGCCTTAAGGGCAAATTATGTAAAAATTACTTGCATTATTATACTATTTAATTAGCATTATATAAATCTGAACCATTTCATAAGGCTAAAATAATATTGATATACAATTTTATAAATTTGAATCGACTTCAAGCACAGCATTCATTACCAATAATCTCCCGTTGAGGTAGCCATTTCCTTATCACTACGTTTGATGGAACTTCTGGAAGGTTAGATTCATACTTGAAGATGACTGTTTGGGGAAATGAAGAAAACGCCTTCAAGAAGATACGGATCACGTGATCAGGGATGGAGGATACTTGGACCAGCGATCCGAAACTCACCATAATTACACCTTGTGGTGACTGGTCTAGAATTTGCTGCAGGTCCTGCAATACAAATATACATTTTCAGAATATAAGAGTAGTAGCCTACTAAATAAAACTAGACGAAAAAGAGCTGGTTTAGAGTAGCATGTGAAATAAAAAACAAAAAATAATATATTAATAACTTAATGTAATCTATGACTTATTCCTAATTATTTAATTGTAATTTATTTCGTTATTGATTTGTGGCTTTTAATAATTAAATTCGTTATATTAAACTGGCAAGTTACACTTTTTAGTCATAAAGAAATTAAATAGTATATGCCCAGAAATCGTAAAAAATGTATACACAAGAATTTATTATATTAAATTTATTTTATTTCAAGAAATGAGTATCAGTATGCAGTGATTTTATGGCTTAATTTAAAACGATTAACATGATCACTGTAATACCTTTGGCAATTTCTTTGATGGTTTACTTGTGTGAATGCCTCCAATCTCAATAACGTTGGGGGGAAATGGACGACTTTGACCAAGAGAAATATGACTATTCACGAACAGAAGTGAAGTGTTTAGAATAAGTTTGTGAAGTTGTGGAGTTGAGGAGCCGTAGTGTTCAGTGATCAAGGTTTGCGATTTGGGAATTGCATAGTATTTGTGAACCAACTTGGCAAATATCTGAACAACAAAATTGTGTATTCTCTGATATAAACTCATATTTGGAGTGAGGTCCAAGAGATAATTTGGAATGTAAGAGGGGTTGTCTGGAAGGCCAGTCCGTTCAGAGAGCCACGGCAGAACACTACTAGTGACAAAGGAGATTAGAGGTGCGTTAAATTTATAAGCGAAGGGGGCAAAACAATCTGCAGAAAACGTTTCAGTCATGACTAAGTCAAAATGTTCAGTGGATTCGAAAACTTGCCTGACATTCTCGTCTGGCAGGACGTGTTTACAAACATTGAACTCGATGTCCATCATAAATATCGAAGTTTGGAAGGGATTTGACATAGTGCTCTTGATTAGACCAATGCTAAAATTGCTGACAGTGCGTGGCCACCTATGAGATACATCGATTTCTCGTAAGTTTGGTATTGGTGATTTGTGTGGAAAACAAGTAAAGACTGTGAGCTGGTGGCCTCTGGCGGCAAGTTCCTCAAACAGGGGCTCCATGACAACAGTGTGGCTCTTTGCACCACTCACTTGGAATACCAAAATGCGCGCGCTGTCAACATTCCACACAGCGAGGCATAATGCCATCAAGTACAGGCACCACATCTAAACAGAAAAAAAACAATATTATTAGTATATAGGCATATTATTTTAGGTTATTGTTATTTAATGTGACATACTTAATCTGAAAATTTGAATTTTGGATTGTGATCATAATATACTTACCAATAAATGTAAAATATAGGTTTATTTTGATAAAAACAAGCGGAAGTATTTTATTAAGTATCATTTTTGATAATAGGCTTTAAAAATTATTTTATATTAGAGCAGAACATAAAATCAACAGTGGAAATGTTCGTCTAGCTCTAGTAACAAATTGTGCTTTCAATCGGAATAACAGCCATTTTATTCACTTAGCTTTACAGAATTAATTTTCTCTCTTACAAGTATACCCTAGAAACTTTTTTACACGTAAACGTATCGTATACTAAATCAACCTAAAGTATGTAAAGTGTTTTTGTTGTTTTACTTCAAACTGTCATGTTTTTGTAACTTTAATTGCGTTTTATATAGTCTAATTCAGTCCATTTATGGCAAATATTTGTGTATTTTAGTTTTATAGTAACCCCTATTACAGTTGAAATAGTGATGTAATCATATGTCACTGGGTATGCATTCTATTCGCAAATTGCGTTTGGAGCTATTACGTTTGCCACTCTCGTCTTTGTGGACTTATTCATGCATGTTCAGGTTTTTATGTGAAATTCCTTTAAGAAAATTAGTAAATTCAACCAAGATCGTGAAGTAAGTCATTCATCTCGCGACCTCTAAAGATATTTTGACTAACTAAAATCCATGACCAAGAACAATCCGTGCTAACTACCATGCATTAGAATAACTACGATCGTTAAGTGGAGAAAAGCGCCCGTAATTTAAAAAATAATGATAAGAGAAAAGATTATTCCCAGAATTTGTCTCAAACTGATCTCTGGACTTCACGATGAAACTTCGGAATTAACAATTAAAATTAACATTATACTCTTTTAGTACGGCTCTTGCATCCCATCGTTTGCTAGTGAGCAAGTAGCATTTTATGAGCTCATTTCAGCTGATAGGTTCCCTAACTGGAATCCTCACTGTTGTTAATAATGGACTAAAATCTTTGAGAATACAAAGTACGCATCAACTTCTCTATAAAAAGACTCGATGTTTGATAAGCTTGATCACCGGAGAATGTTTGAACTTGATAAACACGCTCAGCATCATCGACTGTAATTATGTGATAGGCTATACATTTTTAAGGAACTTTATAACTCCCCTAATTGCGTATATACAAAAATTACATCTCAATCAAGTGTTATATCTTAGTTTGTCTTCCATAGTCATTTGGGTATATTTAATAAACAGGTATATTTTGCAGAATAATTCGCTTTCTTCGCCTTGTATTATTTCTTATGTAAAACAGACAAATTATCTAGAACAAATTTAGAACACTGACGAGTGTATCCTTCACGCTTTACTTGTTCAGAAAAAATCAAATTCTGGACGAAGAAAGTGTTAATGTTGAGGTTGTCAATAACAATACTCTCTTCTGTAAGTCTGCCAACTCTCAGGATTCTCAAGAAAATAAACCTCCTGCTCTCAAAAAGGCGTATTCACTATGAAAGATGATTCAATATACACTGTACCTGAAACGAAAACTCGAGTTTATTAATAAAACATATTTATCTGTATATTTATTTAACTGTATTTTAAAATGTATATTGATAGTGAAATTTCCCAAGTGAAGCGCTTGGCCTCATTCTGACATAACTATGAGCGAAATAAGGTATAAATAAAGTACTTTGCGCTCATCTGCTTTGTATACGAGTTAGCAGGGGAGATAAGGACGTCTTGGAGACGAGGGACAAGAGACGAGACGGCGGACTAAGTCTGTTGCCAAACCTATCTTCCTTATCCGAGATATTCATCTTGTGACCATCGTACTAATGATTTGGTACAGGCGCTTTTGTGATAGCAGTAGAGTTTTAAGGAAAAAAGAAAACACCGCCAGAAGCATACTTTGAAAATCTGTAAGCTTGTTTCACAACCTTGAATGTGAATACGCCTAGTGCATTTATTCAAATATGAGGACCAAAGATAAACCAACACAAGAAAAAATGGTAATATCTTACAGAAAGGTAGGTGTTATTACGTATTAGTATTGCGGCCGTTTTAACCAAATAAGTATCGCTTAAAATTATAAATATAATCAACCGCTATTGTAGAACTTACTCCATAGTTTTACAGTTGTTATAACAAAACATAGTTTGCTTTTGGGTATTAAACTCTATCGGTTCCAGAATATCAACGTTTCACTTTTATTATTAAGAACCGAATACAGGCACTGCTTGCATAACTGATTGCAGTTTGTTATTTCATATTCCAGCTCAAAGTAGAATCTTCCTGAGAAGGTCCAATGCAGTACGTTAAAAATAAAAGGACACGGCGTGTATCCGGTTATAAGCAACATGTAAAGCCTCTAACAGTCTAGTCTTCTCCAGATTGTTCCCGTTGTCATCACATCTATCATACTTAATAGTTGTCACATAAATCTTCAATAGATTGCGCACACTTTTAATTTATATATGCTTCTGTGTATCAATGGGGCAGAATACATCAATAACCCCGTGTACTCTCTAAACATGGAAGAAGTTACCGCTTTGATACGGTAGAGTAAAGGAAAGGTAGTCGCTTTTACTTGAGCTATCTTCAAATTCACAAGTTACCTCTACGAAATACGGTTTCGAAACATAATTTTGGAAAGATATGCACCATTACAAGAAAGGAAAGCTATAAAATGAATTCTCAGCATTTGAAATTAAGTTATTGCTTCTTTTATCAGAGAAATATGTCTATCTGTGTTTATCTTTTTCTTACTTTAGAAGTGAAAAGTTCTATAAACAAAAAATTAATCATGAAAATAAACTATTTTACATAAAAATACGTCACAAACAAAAATTCGTGGAGAATTTGGCATGATGAAAGACAAAAAACCAAGTTCAACACCAAGCTCGTTATCAACCTCACGTATATTGCTTGAGTAAATGGATCTGAGAAGTTACAATTAACTAGCAATGAAGTCGCAATATATGACCCCCATCTGTCTGTGTTTTTGGTTATATTCTGTGCAAAAATTGGGTTATAGGCATTGATTGAAAACCAATTCCCTTCCGTATTCTACTCATTATTTCATACCTATACGTTCGTGACTTTCAGCAGAAAACCCCGCTTTGGCCAAAATATAAATGTAATTTCCATAATTGGAAATACAATGTAAGTTTGTTGCCTCTAGTATGGTTTGAAGCAGGATAGTAGTATGCCTTAAACAATCCATGTTGTCCGTTATTATGTTTTGGAATATGGCATCTAAAACATGCCCATCCCATCATATCAGATGTGAAAATGGCGTAAAGTAGATGACTAGCCTTACCTGATATCTGAGAAGTTCAATGAGCTTGTTTATAAGTAATGAAAATTGTCATTGATAAATTGCCATAACCAGACCTAATTCTGTTTTACAGTTATAATTCCTGTTAGGTGTATAATTTGTGTCTCGCCTAGGCCCATTAGAGGGGATGTTGCAAAATTAGGGACAAGCTGAATTCGGGGATAATCGGATTTCGGGGATAAACGGAATTCGGGGATAAGTGGAATTCGGGTACAGGTTTAGTCCTTCCTTAGATTAGGGATTCTGGAAGTTTAAAGTAGACCTATTTTATTGATTTTTCCGGGTTTAACCAAAGTTTGAAATCTAAGGGCGTTTTGTGGCTAAACCGTTAGAGATACGAGAAAAAGTGGCTGGACCTTTCTTGTCAGAAATTTAATTTTATGTTTTGATTTAACCTCGTATTTCAGCTACGACTTCTAATTTACTCGTTACAGAGCTTGGAAAAAAGACTGAACTGGTCAGATCTAGAGAATTTGTTAGAGTAATTACCAATGAAAACGGACCAGCTTTCATACATTTTCTGGAACTTGTCATGGATAATGAGATTTCTTCCAGGCATTGCCGTAGTTAGTAATAGACCTTCGGAGAATACCGATTTACGACCATAATCTTGTTATACTCTCCAATGTCGTAGTATACGTTCGTAGCCTTAAAGTTGTTGGCATTTAATTAATTAGAGTATTTAGTTAATTCGTTCAGAATGTACAGCATCCTTTTTGTAGAGTATGCAATTTGCTACAAAAAAGTATTTGAATATAAATTTAGCTTATTTACCAATATAGAATATCAAAGTTTTGCGTTGCTTAAAACTAGATATCTAGGTATTCTCTCTCTCTCTCTCTCTCTCTCTCTCTCTCTTCTCTCTCCTCTCTCTCTCTCTCTCTCTCTCACCACACACACACACACACACACATAGTTGTTTTAAATCCCTGAGATTAGTGCTTATTTCGTGAAAGGTACACTCAATTTAAATATAGATTAATACACATTGAAGCGCTTTTTAAGTTTTCGATATTTAATTTGCGGAAAAACAATTTTGAACCTTGCATGCATTAAGTCATAAAATCATTATAGAATGGGTTTAATTTTAAAGATATGTTCGATACGAATCAAGAATATTTTCCGTTTTCCTTCTAAAGTGTATACTTGTTTTGAACGATCGGAAAATATATTGCAAGGAACTGACAAAAACGATGGATGCTCGTTCCCAATACAAAAATCCTAAAAAATACTTGTTTAAGTCAACAGCCTCAAGTACCCATCAACGAATTATACTACTGGAAATCCATAACCTGCATGCCGCGTTTCCTACTCTCATACAGCTGTGCGATGCGGGTGTATCCACGGACTCGCAGACGTTCAATGTGTGTGGCGATTAATGGGACTAAGGGCATCCGCCTTTTCATGTAGAAACACGAATCATCGTTTAACGCCGGATTTTGCATTGTTGGCTACTCTTCGTGTTCTTTACGTCAAGACGTCTGCTCTGAGCAACTCAAGAAGTTTTCTTGCATTAAAAGCGCCAGTTTGGAACACAATTCTATAGGGTTTTCTCTCGGGTTGCTGGTAAGTAATCTTAAAAACAAAGATAAAAGTAAAGATAAACAGACTTTTTCAGACAAAGTTAACAACATTTTACAGTTAAAGTGAAGAGTTTGCACTTACACTCTACTTTTATTCATCAAAGGCTTATAGATTTTTGAGGGCTTCCATTACCAAACACTGCCACAATAAGGAAATGGATCTCATAATTAAATTGTAGCCCAGGGTTTTTGGAAGAAACATTTATACATTTTAATCGTCATGTAAAAGAACAAAATTACTTAAGAAATGTAAGTTTAGTATTCTATATAATGCGTATTAGGAAAAAGAGAGTATATGACGAGCAGTTGGGGAAAAACGTATGATATGTAAATCTTGGAGGATTTAAAGTATATATTGAAAAGAAAAACAGCAAAAACTGTAGTTTTTCAAATTTTTTCAATGAGAGGCCATTTTTGATGTGTTACAGAAAATGTTTTAAAAATTTAAACTTCATCAATTTTACTGTTGCAACTAATTAGTGACTATCCTGAAACTGAGTGCAGTGGACATGAATGTTCAAAGTGTGACCTTTCACGAAATAAGCACTAATCTCAGGGTTTTTAAACATTTAGGTAGTTAATTCCCTGAAGCGCCATTTTTTAAAACTTCATACCGTTAATTGTGATATTTGTGCTATTTTGGATCCCCCTACATGTTAAAATTTGCACGAAATGCTCTAACAGACATGAAAATTATGGAGTCTGAGTCAGGCAGGATTTGTTTTAAATATATAAAACTTAACAACTCCTACAGAAAAACTCGGTTTAAAAATGAATAACAAACTATCAGACAAACATGGTAGTTGTTTCAAGTAATGGCTATTTCACTGGAAGCAACAAGTTATTTTTTTATTAAACCAGTGTCTTAACTATTGTTTGTAATAATGTCTTACTTCATTGCAAAACAGTAAACGTTTTACATAAAAAGAATTCAACTTAGAGATAAGGCAAAAATCTTCCAAAATAGTTTCATACATTTGCCAGCATAAATGTTTTAACGTTAAAAATGATTACCAAAATTGTACGAATAAGTAAATTGCAAACACACTAATATTTCATACCGTTATCAACCTTTTAGGAATATTAAACAAGTTGTATTGTTTTATGTTTCAAAAATTTAATATAACTTAATCAGTATAAGTAAGTTAAGAATTAATATTAGTTAATGGAAAAATGAAATACCCTGATTTACTAAGATTTTTACAAAACGTACAATAACGCTTAAGCTAAATATTATAAGGAAAATGTAAGTAATTGGTCAAGAACAAAACTACTCACTCGTATTGTAGTGTGTCTTTATTATGGATCTGAATGACTTTTCAAATAGATCGTGTGTTCTTGTTGAAAACAATCACACTTGGGGTTATCACTAGGTCATCATAATCACACACACAATAAGCACGAACTGCATTAAAACATAGCTCCAGAAAGCCAAATTGGAATGGTTCTTAAATTGAATTGGCTAATTAGTTTACTCTAAGTTGTTGGTACTTATTAGACAGCGTATAGGTTATCATCATTACACGAGAATAAGCGCGAACGAAATGCGATAAATTTGAATCCTAGCTCGACAAAGCCAATTTGAATTAAATTTTAGTTTTTAATTTGCTAATTACATTATTATATATTGTTGATATTAATAAGACATTGTATGATAATTGTTCCCGATGTTCAAAACTTGTTTTGCTTCTTTTATGTAAATAAGAACAATCATAATACGTTTTAGATAACGCTACTTTACAAATGTTTTAATAATCCAATAAAACAAAATTATATATTTGGAGAACACTTACTTTTAATTTAATTAAACTTATATATTGTTAAGCCTACCAGAGTTACCAAAACTTTCCTAAAGGGTACACCAACCAGTGCTTGACATCCACCCAGTCTTTGACAGTTAGAATTTTAATGTCTGCCACACGTCACACATATTATATATCCTTGTAATTTCAGTGAAATAAAAACTTCAAACTAGAAGAATTCTTACATTAAAAAAGTAAGTTTTTTAATCCTAATCCATCCCACATTCTACATGTAAAATACAGTGTTAAATACACAAGTAGATTACCCATGAAATAAACTTCATCTTGGTATACTACATTTGCAAAATAAATTAACAATACAGAAGTAACCTCATTGTCAATCACTAGGTTTAACCATGTGCTTGAAGCCTAGTCTTTGACATCTGTGTACAAAGAGCAGACCTACCCAATTCCAGTTCCAGTGTTTGACAGTGTTTTAGCATCAAAAATATTTGCTTAAAATTATGTAATCCGTAGTGAATATATTGTAATATATTAATTGAAATATATTATATTATATTGAGTAGCCAATAAAGCAAAGTAGTGCTGATACAAGCACGTGCTACCTACAGCCATGAGGACCTGCTTCTAGCCCTGGCAGCAACGAAAAATGGAGAGACTGCATCCATTACGAAAATATTTCACATTCCTTGTCAATCAATCAATTGACCAAGTAAAAAGCTCAATTTGTTTGTCAGAGATGCACCAGAGACAGTGATGATAAAGATTTAGCAATGTGGATGGAGAACAGACGGATGATTACCTTCTCTATTATTGTAATTTCTGCTAATATCTAGGTTGCAAAATAATTTAGTACCTATGTTCAGACGATATATATATGACTAGCTACGAAACTGAAAGAAATCTGCTGTTTTATAAATTTAATATGATAAACCAGAATTAATTATTTTGTGAAAAGTAGTTGATCAACTTTTTCCTGCCACAAACATAACACATAATATAATTAAATACAGCAATGAAATACTACAAAACTCTTACTTAGATATCTTCAAAATTCAAAACACTACGTCAGTTCATATGTGCCAAATAAGTTAAACCTAGTTTCATTCTATCAGAAGTACTAGGCTAGAGAAGGCTCAAACCTAGTCTCGTTTCTGCTCTTACTGTTTATTAAATATATAGGTATCGTGGTGGACTCTTTTTAATTATTTGACTACATCAAGGTATTTAGTGAGATAACATCTGTAACAGAGTTTCAGCACCTACAAAAAATGTTGCCCTCATCACAGCGTTGGTGTGGTCTCAGATAATATCCATGTAAAAGCGCTACTGTTACTTTTACTAAGTAGAATGCACAGTCATTATAATTTTGATTATTTTTAGGCGGTATATCTCAAAAAAGTTATACTAATTTTAAAGACAGGTAAAAACGCCTCTATATTTTTATCTCAAGGCCAAGAATGCAATCATGCTAATGCTCTAATTATAATAATTCTGGTAACTTAAAGACTTCCAATCTCTCAGTATCATACTTACAATGTACAAATTACTAATCAGGCCCGACCTTGAATACGCACGTAATGTGGTTTCACTTAAAAGTTGTCAATAAATTTATACACGAGTCATTAGGAGCGTTTGTGACCTCATGTACGTTCCCATAACAAATTCGGCCAATATTCTCGTGTTCTTGACATCCATAAAATAATATTTACTGCTAGGGAATGGACTGCTCAAACTGCTGGACTTCCGAATTCCAAGTCGAACGAGGATGATCTATTTGTTGACCAATGAGTTTGATTTAACAGAAAAATCTTTAAGAGCTGTTTGAAACCTTTAATCTGGTCCAATATCACTAAATTAATAAATATATGATTATTTCTTTTTCATTTATTTTATTTATCGATAGTAATTACTGTTGTATGGTTTCTTTATCATTATTATTTCTAACCTTTGATTAGCTTTATGTAAGTCACAGACTACCATTTGAAATATAGGCTACATAATATGTTTCAATAACATCATTGTTTAGACTACAACGTAGACACATTGTTTCTTAATTTTATTAATTATATAACCTTACTATTTCCTAAATCAGTACAATTTGCTTAGTGTTTGACAAAGCATGAACGAGCTACCCCTGATAGAACGAGACTAGGTTTGAGCCTTCCCTAGTACTCCTGATAGAACGAAACTAGGTTTGAGCCTTCCCTAGTACCCCTGATAAAACGAGACTAGGTTTGAGCCTTCCCTAGTACCCCTGATAGAACGAGACTAGGTTTGAGCCTTCCCTAGTACTCCTGATAGAACGAAACTAGGTTTGAGCCTTCCCTAGTACCCCTGATAAAACGAGACTAGGTTTGAGCCTTCCCTAGTACCCCTGATAGAACGAGACTAGGTTTGAGCCTTCCCTAGTACTCCTGATAAAACGAGACTAGGTTTGAGCCTTCCCTAGTGCCCCTGATAAAACGAGACTAGGTTTGAGCCTTCCCTAGTGCCCCTGATAAAACGAGACTAGGTTTGAGCCTTCCCTAGTACCCCTGATAAAACGAGACTAGGTTTGAGCCTTCCCTAGTGCCCCTGATAAAACGAGAAGATTTTTGACCCTTCCCTACTACCCCTGATAGAACGAGACTAGGTTTGAGCCTTCCCTAGTACTCCTGATAGAACGAAACTAGGTTTGAGCCTTCCCTAGTACCCCTGATAAAACGAGACTAGGTTTGAGCCTTCCCTAGTACCCCTGATAGAACGAGAGTAGGTTTGAGCCTTTCCTAGTACTCCTGATAAAACGACACTAGGTTTGAGCCTTCCCTAGTGCCCCTGATAAAACGAGACTAGGTTTGAGCCTTCCCTAGTGCCCCTGACACAACGAGACTAGGTTTGAGCCTTCCCTAGTACACCTGATAGAACTTTAAATGCTCGGGTCTCGGCATAATTTTATATTCAGACCAAAAGCTTGCAATACATGCACTTCCAATATTATAGGTTAATAACTATAGATCTTCCAATTCTGAAACCACGTTGTTCGAAAACAAGTAGTTTTTTTATCTTTAATAACAGCAACATACCCACTACATATCAATATGTAAGTAATTAAACCCAGTTTTATATGTCTTCAAACAAGGAAGAGGGTATACAATAATTAAGCTGTTTTGTTTATACATACGTATATTTTTTATGTTTTTCTACCGATGTTTTCTGAAATTATTAAGAATATTTCATTACAGCATTACTGACGCAAAAAGCTGAACGTTTTTAACCCTTTAAGTGTTGTTCATCAAAATTTTGATTGTTATTTTCCATCTTGTTATGTTGTTCGTCATAATGTTGACAATCAAACATTCCCTTGCATAATCACTCATTACAGTATATTCCGGCAACGTATCGATTCGATTCATGCACCATTGGATTCGGGAAGAAAAAGCCTAAGAAATACTATAGTTTTATTCCTCTTTTTATTGTAGCTGCAACGTACCAAGTTCGTAGTTTGGAACGTAAAAAAAAAACGATGCAGTTTATTGTGACCGCCATGTTGTCGCTGCCGTTCTGATTTGTTTCTGTGACGTGTCGAGTTTATTAGTAAGTTTTATTTGTTTTTTAGTGTTGTGTTTAGTATGTGGTGAGTTGTTAGATATTGCAGTAGTGCAAATAAATATATTTTAGAATAAATAAATTTCTTTTTACTGAAATATGTTTGATGAATTATCGAATCTGTGTAGGCTATGGCAAAATGACTTGACTAAAATTCATTTCACGTAGTTTGTTATTGTTTTTCACTCACTAAACGTTATTGTAGGCACTATTTTAGTTCTGAAATAACAATTTTCACAACCAAATATATATTTACCGTAATTTCTTTTGTTATGTTTGATAACTGTTTGGACCATTCCAGGGTCATTGTTAGTCGCGTAGGCTATATACTGTTATTTTAGTAATACATGTAGTTGTGGAATCAAAATATATGTAATATATTTAGACACAGTTTATGGTTTTCTAAAACTACATAAAATTTCCCATCAGATGTAAACCATAGATTTATAAATTTGGATATAATACAAGCTTTGAAAAACATTTTATACTTTGCTCTTTGAAAATTTTTGCAAACGTTTTGAGTAATGACAAAGTGAAACTTTTTTCGTCTCTTCAAAAAAAAGTTATGGAATTTATTTTACTGCTGCTGTACAGTTTACTTCATTCTGAGTAATAAAATATGCAATATAACATGTATTCAAGTAAAACTGTATTAGTAAAACTTTTATTAGCAAACTCTTACATATACACCTTTTTTTCACAATTTATGCGCATCGCTGCTTTTTGTTATATATAGCGTTATTATAGGTTCATATATTTGTATAATGCTTATGTTTTTCTGAAACTAGAATAAATTTGACACAAAATGGCTATCTCACTTGTATAGTTTTCTTACTATAACTTGGTTTGCTAGGTATGGTTCCCCCCCAAATAAAACAAAATGTATATTTTGAATTTCATGGAAAAAAAATTTTTAGTAGGTAACAATTTTTTTAAGGCCAATTTTAAATGCTAATATTATTATATGTTCAATTCTGAACACAAAAATATATACTTCTATATATATTACTTTTAATTTATAATTTTAATAAATTTTTTAAAAAACCCTTGCACGAGGCTCTAAAACATGCTGCCACTACAGGAAAAAAATGACCGCCACTTGGAGGGTTAAGCGTTAGACAAGAATATAATATAGAAATAACTTTGGAAATCGCACATATTGTATTTTTTATGTTTACTGAAATAGCCTGGGAAATTTCTGGGACAAGGTTTTTAAAAAAATACTAGTATATTAAGAAAGATCACTTTTCTATTATAGGCAATAAACAAAATCCATTGTTTAGGAAGGGGACAGGACAAAGTCTAGGGATTGGACTATTTTGGATATCCATAAATTACTTCAAAGATACGGTGGAGGCCTTCTTAGTTTACATCAGAGTGTCAATGACGATCCTCTGGTAATTTAACGGAATAGGTTGTAGTGGTGTATTTTTATGCCATTGACCATCACTTACGCCACGGATGCTAAGGAAAATCTCAAAATTTGTTAAGCGTTCCGAGTGGTTCAAGCGTTGTAGTCAATGTGAAATATACCCTAGAGCAACGAGGCAAGATATAGTGGAATTATTGTAGTTTTAATATGATCATAGCTCACCCCAGACATACCATTGACAATAATTTCTGTGTTTATATTAGGGTTCTAAATGAAGCCTCTCTACGTTGTCCTTTGATGAATAACGAGACGCAACAGTTTGGGGATGTATTTTCTACCATTATTTATGTGCGTAGAGAAAAAAAACTAAAAGTTTATTGGAATGCGGAGAGCATTTCCTAAACATTTTGAAATAAAACTATTTTTATATCTGTAATGGTTTCCGAGATGTTGATTATACGTATATTGCATAAATGATAAAAACTGATTATATAAATATCATGCCTAAGGTAATTAATTGGTTTGGCATTTAATAACGTTACAATATGGTGTCAAAAATTCACAATTTCATTATTTATTCATCGATAAAAAAGAAAAAGAGCATTTTGGAATGCATATAAGATTTAAAAAACAGTTTGTTTTAAACAATGTTTTATCTCAAATAGTTTTTGGGATACTGAGTTAATGTATAAACCCATCTCAAATTATAGTATAGATATTTCAGTTGGTTTGATCAGAGAACTATTGGAAATTAGATTTTTTTACATTATTAAAAACCATACAATTCAACAGAGTTTCTGATTGGTTATCTATTTTCTGTACAGAACGTTTATTTGGGAATGTTTATTATAATAAAAAATAAACCATAGTACAGTAGTTTGTTAAAGGATATCTTCAAATGGAGCCGGGTCCCGGCAACCTCTCACACATAGAATATGATTAAAAATTAAACAATCAAGAACATACCTATGTGTATTTATAAGACCGTATAGAATAGTATTATGATTTTCCTGTCACTTCCGCAAAAATTAGACACTACCGCATTTCCCACTAGTCCCAGTAAGCCTAGGCCTAGGACAGAACATTTTAGGAGACTCCAAGGAATGCAAAAGTAAAAATGCAATTTATAACTTTATACAATAAGTTGGGAATATTTGAATTTGCAAGGGCCAACTATACTGTTTGTAAGCTTTATTATTGCAGTTTGGATTGTGAACGACTGCGAAATAGTGCGACCATTCATAATTCACGTGCAGGCCTACTTTCTGCATAGCGGGGCGGGCGGGCAAGAGTCATAGCTGTAAACTTACCCAACTTTTGGTGAGTAAATTGAGTCGTCCAGAGGGCCGCTCCGCTCCGCGAGGTAGTAGCTTGCACCTGTTACTCTGTCGATGTCGACCATTGATCATTGACCGTGCGTTACTTTTATTAAGATTGTGAATCTAAGCTGTTAATTACACGCGGGTTTAAAAATTGCTTTACTCATTGTAATGGTCAGTTATTGATAGCATAGATATAGTATATTATATTATTGATATTCAGTTTTTGATATTTATTTTTAGTAGCTTGAGGTGGGATGACTGATTAAATATATCGTCTCTAATTCTGCGTATAAATGATTAGGTTTTTTTTGTCTGAGAAAAGTATTCGCTTTTAAATATAAGTTCGCAAAATTTAATATTTAAGTAAAAATATCAATATGATAATTTACACTAACAGCTTTGCTGGGAAGAGAGGGAATGGCTGTTTTACATATTAGTTATTTATAATCCTCTGTAAACATATGTAAATAAAAATGTATATTCTCCCTACTTATTATAATGCCTCTAAGCCTTAAATAAAATTATTAACTAGTCATTTGTCGTATTGATGATTATTTAGAGACCTAAGGTGGGAGTGGGCCCCACTTAAATAAAAATCATCTCGAAAATATGAGTATAGAGTGTCTCCTCATGTCACATTATTGGAAATTTGAATAACAATAATTAATGTAAACAATTTTATTTTAATAATCTGATTGGTTGATAGCTTAAGTGCTTACTACTCAATAATATCATATTTTTTCTTAAGTAAATAAAGACATTTGAAATTTTGGAGGATATTTTTTGTAATCAGATTAGCATAATAACAAAAACATAACTATCTAAAAAAACTAAGTTGAAGTGAAATTTTAAAATCAGCTAAAGAGAGAGAAGAAAAGAATAAACATTTACTAAAAGTAATTTAAGTAAATTAACACTAAACAGCTGTTGACACTTTCAGCTAAAGTTCACCAAAGAAGCAGAACCATTTGTTTAAATTTAAAGTTTTAGAAACTTTTAGAACACAGAACTTGATTAGTTTAGAAGTGTCAAGCAGATTACAAAGACGGTTATTGTCAAATTTTCACCCCATCCTGGACCACTGACGAATTTAAGCCACCTAATGCATTGGAAATACTATTTAAACGTCGTTATAAAGCTTTTCTTCATGGAAACTTTAAAAAAATGTAATTATAAACAGATGATTCTTCATCCTTGGTGGACTTTAATTAAAAGTGTCAACTGCTGTTTTGTGTCAGTTCACTTTAAATTACTTTTCGTTAGTATATTTGATCGAACTCTAAAATATTTCGGGAAGCTTTTTTTAGTTTTCTTTTGGAAACCTTCCTGGGTCTTCAGTAAATATTTTACAAAACTAATTAGCTCAATTGGTCCAACATTTATAGAGATTTTATATAACACATAAGATATTTTCCCTTATGGATAACACACTAAACACGATGGGTACCATCACTTCTTATTGGTACATATCACTAGTAGTAGTTGTTTAATATAATACATATCTTAGTTAAGTTTGTTACCCCGAATTGTTTATTATAACGATTCAGTTTGGTGGTAAGTTTTTGAAGAACAAATTGTATCTTATAGTTGTGGTTAGTATATATTTTGCTAGATTTCAAGTGATTTAAAAACAATTGTAACTTTTTTAATTGCCATATAAAAATGTTTAAACATACCTCGGCAATGAGGAAAAGGCATAAATAATATTGGAAAGAGTAATATTACTGTCATGGTTATATTTAAATTAGTAAGTTATTGTTTTTATGAGTCTTTATATAATCTGTAAGATTTAAACACGTTTAGGATATTATGTTTTGAGAATCATATAATTTATATTAACAAGTAAGCAATTTTTTTGTTCATTATAAAACAGTATTTCGTACGTGTAAATTTAGTTTTGTTATCTATATTATACTGTTTATACTTTTCCGTATCCAAATATAGTTTATATTTTAGCCAGGAAGTCCATGATAAATTTGTAATAAGATAACATGGAAACACAGTGCTAAAAACAAGAAAAACTGTTACATAAACATATACCTAAAATAGTATTATTACTTAAAACACTTGAAATATAAACAATTATCCTGTAATTCTCGACATTTAGAACATTCCCATAAAAACTCCAATAACAAGTGGCACTAACTTTTTACCATCACACAGACCCCTAGATTGTAATAAGTCGTTCTGTACATATCATATGAGTATACTATAAAAATATAATCAAATATATGATAATTTTCGATTTAGTTAAATATATAAGAATTTGTAAAACAGGAAACTGTAGTTACCCATTTAGTACTGTCTATTTTAAATTAAAACTTATATTTAAAACAAATTTTAATAAATACAATGGATAAGAAGATTAAATGTATTATTTGTTATTTAAAAAGTGTTTTCTGTGTATCAAAATGAGTTATAATAGTGCTTTTAATTGTTTTTCTTTAGTTTATAGTTCTTGTGATCGTTGGGACTAACTTCTACAGCCCTGAAGAACAAAAAGTAGATAAAGTACAGGAGAAGGAACACTGGGAGAAATAGCACTGCGATGACGTCGAGTAGTAAGTACTGGTAGAGCGGCAGACTGACAGAGGCCGGTCGCAAGTGTAGCGCCCCCTGATGTCTAATGACATACTCTATCCAGTACACTGCTGTTTCCATTGCTGACATAGGCCGGTCCCGGAATTGCCTTGATAGTCGCCTGATATTCTCTGTGTATCTGAAAATACAGTGAATATTTAACAAATGAGTTATGTGACTTTATATTCTGCTTATGTTGTAAATAGAAACTTTGTTAAGTAAGCATGTTCTTCATATCTAGGTAAACCTGGACATGATAATAACACAATTGCCATCTCTGTTTTCGTTCTCAGACAATATTATTCAAACAATGAATACAATTTAAAATAATATTTAATAGAATAATACTTAATCTTTAAATGTTTCCTCAGGCTATTACGTCACGTAACTGTGTACTGTCTTAACCTAATTTTGTAAAGAGAAAATTCTTTTTTAATCGAAAAACACAAAAGAAAGGATCCAAGGGTGTCAGATTTATGCTTGCCACCCTATGATGGGGGTAGTGTGATTTTTGTCGATATAAAACACAATAAAAAATAGTAGTAGGCCTAGTAGTAGGATTTCAACTTTAGCTGTTGTATACAATTTATGCTTGTGTAATTTCCGATATTCCTACGGTTGATTATACCGGTTGTAACCGATAGTAAGGTTGTTTACCTATGTTGCGTGCTCAGCAAGATGTTTATATGGCAATATCGTATCAACGGTTGTTTACATGATAATCCGTCCTTGAAACTAATTAAGAAGAAAATAATTAAGATAACTGATTGAGATTATACTAAAAGCATTTTACAGATTTATTTCTGTTAATCCTTTTAATTACATGGTCGAGGAAATGTATACGAATGTACATGAGAGTACCTTAATCCATTCTTGCAGTTCTTAAACAATAAATTTATTGGTGAGCTATATAACAGTATTTTTAAAATGCAAGGTGATATGTCCCAAAATGGTCCGATCACACTATCGCGTAATGCAGGGGTTCCTTTATTGTAAATTTTTATAGAGATGTAGGCTTTGGTATTGAGAAACAGTAAGTTAATTGTTTGGATTCGCTGATAATTTAATTTCGCTTGTTGAATTGGTGATCCAATTCTGGATCAGTTAGAACAGATAATGGGAGAGGAGGTGTTTGGTTATCAATTTTTATAATGACATCATACTAATCCAATTACATTTTAGGACAGTTATAGATTTTATCCATACTGGTATCTTTATGCTGTAGGTGATATTGATTATTTCGTCAATAGTAAGGTAAAACTACATGATGTTTGTTTAACAAACCATCATGCAAGTAAAAATATACAAACAAAGTGACACAAACAATTAGTACAAAACCAAATAAAATACATAAAGCTAAAAATACCGGTTGGCATAATCTAAACGCGGAAATCTTCAATATGACTGTGGTTTCACTTGTGGTCGGGGAAAGTTCAGACAGTCAAGACTACAGCTATAATGGTTATGGTTAATGACGTTGTTATCTCTGATTATATTTATAAATAGTTTAAACATGGTATCGAATAAAAGGTATGCTTGAAAATTTATTTAATAATTCAATAATTTATCTGCGTTAGAATTTTAGCCTTTTAGATATTTTACAAACAATTTAAATCTTTTTGAAAAATTCTATAAAATTTCGTTGTTGCTGCGATTTTATTTACTCATTAAATGTTCAGGAAATGTGAATTTTGTTATAGGACTGAAAGTTCTTCTAGTGTTTTTTTTTTGTCTATTACGTAATAAACAAGACTGAGCAAAATAAAATACTTTTGTTGATCCTTAACTAAGGTGTATGAAAGCTAACTAACGTATTTACAATAATTTGAGAAAATAACTTACTTTGGATTGTTAATAACCTCTTTGATGGCTGCTCCAATGTTATCCTCTGAAAGATCATCCATGTTAAGTTGGACAGCTGCTCCTAGACTCACCATCCCCTTTACATTCAAATATTGATCAGAGAAAAACGGCAGACCAATGAGAGGCTTTCCAAAGTAGACGGCTTCGATTGTGCTAGACATCCCTCCATGGCCGAAAACCGCTCTCAGGTTCTTGTGTGCTACACATATGTCAAGTCTTGAAATTAGTTTGTTTCAACATTGAAAAGCAAACAATGAAGTAGATAAGACTAAACCTTAATGATTATTCGTTAAAGTTATCAGCATAAACTTCTAGATTGGGACAGCCAAGTAAGCTAGACAGATAGCAAGCTTAAGCGCTAGATCATAGCATAAAGCCTTGTCTTCTTGATTAACCATTTTCCCAAACGTTTGTAATAAAAATATATTATAAAAAGATGTGTTTCACCATCTAAATTTAATTAATACTGATATAATGACTAGTGATATATTTGGATGGTGAATACAGCAAAGTAGTATAAGTGATGTTAAAACTGTATAAATTAAACCTTATTTACCAAATAATGAGAATAATTTAACACGTGTTAAATTCTTTGGAACTATCCATCCCATTTACTCTTTGTGAACAAATAAAGGTTACATAATTAATAAAGGTTATCACCACACACATTTAAAAGAATTATAAAGATAATTAGATGCAACTGACAATTAGGCTGGCATATTACAGTTATTATGAAGGATTTAGTAGGCTATAACAGTTACCAAGAATTTCTTTTTGCGGCAACCACTGTCTTATAACGACGTTTGAAGGAACTCCTTGTAGATCATCTTCATACTTAAAAATAAAAGTTTGAGGAACAGAGGAGAATGCCTTCATAAAATTATTGATTATCTGCTCAGGGAGGGTAGACATTCTGACTAGAGAACCAAAAGTGACCACAATAGCTCCCTGAGTTGATTTGTCCAATATATCCTGCAAATCCTGGAAAGAATAAATATTATTAAAATTTAAATACATTGTTGATTCAACAAAGAATTATGTAAAGTATGCAACAATATAAGGTATACAATTATAATACGGATATCATAAAATATATTGTATTTCATAAAAATTTATGTACGCATGTTGAGTTTAGTTCCATTTCACATTCCGCTTTGTACTGTCACTGAGTGAATCCTGAAATCTTGAATCGACGTCCGTCTGAATAGATTTAAATAAGGTTCACAACGAAGACTTCAAAACGAACACTGCATCGTTTTATCAGAAATATTTATACTACAATTGAGGATCTGTCTTGTTTACTCATCCGGTGTAATATAGGTGAAGATGTTATCATAGTCTCATTGTCTCATCTGCGCTTAATCATGCTCCTAATTGTGAGACATTAGTAGTAGTTGCTAGCTTTAAGTTTAGTTATTTCGAAAATTATTAACTTACTCATAGACTACTTGCTTGTTGTTAGGTTACTTTAGTTGTTGCTGACTTAGAAGGGAATGATTGAAACAATTGATCGATTTGGTAAACTAAAGATTATGAGCGAAAATACCAACCATTGTGCCAAAGCAGCATGCAATTGTGGTGTAAGTATAGTCAATTTATTGCTTATAATTAAGTATCAATGATCTTGAAATGGTGAAAATAAAGCACAGAAATAAAATGTTATAAATAAGCAGTCTTCTAATCGTCTATCTTAACATATTCTTTTAACAATTTTCCAGTTTGACTTTATAATAGTATGAGAACAAGCAAAAGGAGAATGATGAGCAATTGTGGGACGTGAAATGAGACGATATACTATAGACATATCCCATTAAACAAGCCAACATTTGTTTTCCTCAAATTGCTCCCTTTTACGATAAATCTTGGCTTGGACCGAATCAACTACATTCTCGGGGTGGCAATATATAACAGGAATTTGATTATTATCACCAGTTCAGAATTACTCTATGAGCACTTGGTAATGCTTGATAATAAAATAGTTATTTACCTTTGGCAATGAGTTCGAGGTGTTTCTTATATGTATACCTCCAATCTCTACGACATTAGGAGGAAAAGGACGGCTGACAGATAGAGAAATGTGACTGTTGACCAAAACTAATGATGTATTCTTAATTAGTTCGTTTATAGGTGGAGTAGAACTACCGAATACTTCATTGGCCATATTCTGTGACTGAGGTAAAGCGTAATACCTGTGGACCAATTTAGCCCAGACTAACAAGACGGTGTTGTACACTCTTTGGTATAAGTCCATGTTGGTGGGGAGTCCAGCGAGATAGTTGGGGATGTAAGACGGATTATCAGGGAGGCCAACCCTATCGGCCACCCACGGCAGAGAACAGCTTGTCACGACTGAAACGAGAGGGGCATTAAATCTGTGAGCGAGTGGGGCAAAACAGTCGGAAGAGAAAATTTCTGTTATCACCAAATCGAATTTTTCGTCTGAATCCAACAGTTTCTGGACTTGTGGTTCGGAATACGAGTTGTTGCACAGGTACAGGTCGAGGTCCGACATGAACAGTGGGGATTGGAAAACGTTTGGCATTAATTCATTGATTGATTCAAAATTGAAATTGCTGATCATAGGTCTTAGCCTGTAAGACACGTCTATTTCGTACAAATTTGGTAGAGGAGGTTTATGTGGGAAACTGGTGACTAATGTAAGGTGGTGTCCTCTAGAAGCCAGTTCCTCAAACAATGGCTCCACAACTATACTGTGACTCCTGGCATTGTGAGGTTGCATAACAAGAATGCGCGCGCAGTCACTTTTCCCTGCAGCGAGCAGAAGTAACGCCACCCACACCAGATTCATCTGAAAATAAATTAAACTCTCTATAGAAAATATTACACCTCTTAGATAAAATATTATTAAATTTACTCTTCACCAACTGTTGCTGGTAGAATAATCGTTATTGGTATATTAGACTAATATTTTTCCAAAATCTCGTGAATTTGTTCAGAAAGGCAACATGCCGATACAATACGATATAAATGCTCAATTACAGTAAGTTATATTAGAAAGTCAATAGTAGAATGTCAAAATTTAGAACGGTCACTTCAATAAAACCAGTTTTAAACTGTAGTCACTTTTGTGTTGGAGGAAATAAATAACATGTTGTAAGGAAAAATGTTATTACATAATTATTTAAACGTTAGGGCACTTCCAAAATGCAGATGGGGAAATTAAAATTAAAATTTAACAAACATTGACGATGAAAATGTCCCATAATGTGTTCCAATTTTAAGACAAATTTAACATTACAAACAGATTCATGGCATTGCGATGCTAAATTGATTTTTATTTCAAACCAATTTTTCAGTTAATTTCAGATTTATGCAAAAGAACAATGGATCAGTAGTTAGTAAAACAACATTTTCCCAGTAACAGTTCGTGGAGCCGCCTGATAATAAAAACCTTTTGTGTCAAAAGATCTCGTCCAAAAAATAAATATACTAATAGTTTTACGTTTTCCAATTACACCATGAGTATTCTGCAAACAATGTATTATTTTCCAAGAATTGGAAGCGACAGATCGATGATGTTTGTGCTGTTATTACAATATACAGGGTGTCCAGCAACCATTCGAACAAACTTTGCCACATTGTTCAGCAGGCCAAAACTAACAAATAATGCAATACAACAGGTGCCCTATTTCACTTCCTTTAGCGTCTGTCTGTATGTGTTTTTTGGGAAAAAAATTACTACTCAAAAACCACTTAAGATACATAATTCAAATTTAACAGTTATGTTAACCTAGTTTTGGTCCTTTTCAGTGAAAAAAATAAAACAAATATCTCATTGCATTTCAAAATGGCGGCCGTTCAAAATTTTCAAATTGTATTAGCTTTGAAACGGCTACTTTGACAACACATTCACCTGGATAACTTTTTTTAGCGTATTTTATTACCAATTCAGCAATTTTTGTTTCAAAAAGATTGAATAACAAATAACTGAGTTACAGCACCAAACGTAAAAACACGTTAAATCCATGCATTGCAAGTACATACAACAATGTAGTGGATTTTTACGAATAAACTTTTTAAGGTTCTTTATTAAAATACTGAACACTTATTATAACCTAAAAAAAATATTACCATCATTTTTGTTCCATTTACAGTAATCAATGTGTTACACACACACAAATAAAAAAGAAACAAACTATTCACAATGCTCTTAAAAAAAACGATAGCATAATATTACATAAAAACAGCTGACCAACAATCAGCAACCAAATCAGGTGTTTTAAATGAAGAAAAACTAATAAACAAACTATCAAGACATTGTTGAGCAAGTCTATGTTTTGAATGTGATTGTCACTGTTTGAATGTTCTGTTCTTCATTGTAATTCCTGTTAGTTTTTTCCTGTTAATTTAAATTTCTTTTATTACTTTGTTTCTTGTACGATATGAACCGTTTTACTTTTGAAGAGTATGCTGATATTCACTTTGTGTACGGACTTGCTGGAGGCAATGCCAGATTAGCTAGCAGATTGTACATAGAGCGCTTTCCAGATAGGCTGCACCCAGTTCATAGCGTCTTCAGTGCCGTTCATATTCGTCTTAGGGAAACTGGACATTTGAAAAATAATGTTGTAGAACGGGTAAAATCCGTACGGACTGTTGATTTTGAAGAAGAGGTTTTATTATTCGTAGAAGAAAACCCCTCCACCAGCGTTCGCGCTATTGCTCATAATTTGGATGTATGCAAAAGTTCTGTGTGGAAAGTGTTAAATGAAGACCGTTTGTGCCCTTACAGACATCAGAAAGTACAAGCCTTAGAACCTGCAGATTTTCCTCTCAGGGTAGACTGCTCTCGTTGGTTCCTTCACAAATTAGTTGATGAACCCGATTTTTTAAGGTATGTTCTCTTTACTGACGAAGCGTCATTTACTCGAGATGGCATATTTAATAGCCGAAACAGCCATTTATGGGCTGAAGAGAACCCTCATGAAATTGTGCAACGTAAGTATCAGTACAAATTTTCTGTTAGTATCTGGGCTGAAATAGTAGACGGATATTTGATTGGGCCACACATTATACCAAACAGACTGAACGGACCTACTTATGAAGTTTTTTTGAGGGAAATCTTACCTGAGCTGTTGGAACATGTTCCTATTGAAACTAGACAAAGAATGTGGTTCCAACACGATGGAGCACCGGCCAAATTTTCCCTGATTGCTAGACAACATTTGAATAAAGTGTATGGAGATGGTTGGATTAGACGTGGAGGTCCCGTCCCTTGGACTCCACGGTCACCTGACCTCACACCCATTGATTTTTACTTGTGGGGACACATGAAGCAATTAATTAGTGTATACCACTCCCATACCGAATGAAATGGATCTAGTAGCTAGAGTTGTTGAGGCTGCTGCAGTTATTCAAGACAGTAATCCTTTTGAAGGGGTGAGATAATCGTGTTTACGACGCTTCAGAATCTGCAACGAGTTACAAGGACGCCACTTTGAGCAACGATTATGAAAGTTTTACAGTAATGTAATCATTGATTTCTTAATAAAAAATATCATGTTCAATAAAATTTTTCAAACACATTGAATTAATTACGCTGTTTCACACAAATGCCATGTAAGAAAACCCTATACCCAACCATAACGTAGCCCCATTAACATATTTTTTTAAGATTTAAAAACCAGGATTCACAATTGGTTAAGAACTTTTTTTTAAATCTACCTTAAAACAAATTTAAAAAATAAATATTAAATTTCAGGTTATAATATTGTTCAGTATTTTAATAAAGAACCTTAAAAAGTTTATTCGTAAAAATCCACTACATTGTTGTATGTACTTGCAATGCATGGATTTAACCTGTTTTTACGTTTGGTGCTGTAACTCAGTTATTTGTTAATCAATCTTTTTGAAACAAAAATTTTTGAATTGGTAATAAAATATGCTAAAAAAAGTTATCCTGGTGAATTTGTTGTCAAAGTAGCTGTTTCAAAGCTAATACAATTTGAAAATTTTGAACGGCCGCCATTTTGAAATGCAATGAGATATTTGTTTTTTTTTCACTGAAAAGGACCAAAACTAGGTTAACGTAACTGTTAATTTTGAATTATGTATCTTAAGTGGTTTTTGAGTAGTAATTTTTTCCCAAAAAACACATACAGACAGACAGACGCTAAAGGAAGCGAAATAGGGCACCTGTTATATTGCATTATTTGTTAGTTTTGGCCTGCTGAACAATGTGGCAAAGTTTGTTCGAATGGTTGCTGGACACCTTGTATAAATTAGCCTAATATGATGGTACAGGCTTTGTCATTGTGTAATTCTTGGCACTTGAGTGGCCGAACTTCTGGCACTTATAACACATCTAAAGATAGGGCACATATTGAAGCGACAAATAACCAGCTTTTATGTAAATAGGTGGGTAAGGCACTGAAAAGATCAAAGAACTCCTCTTTCGTTTTTCATAATTCTCACCACATCAGCAAACTGGCAACTGCTTATTTCTTGCTTGATTTCATCCGCAGCGACATCAAATAAATCTAGACTAAAGACAGTTCCTTTCGATGTGTTGAGAGATTTGTGAGACTCAACGACCACAGGAATTTCATTGAAAAAGTTGTCCATTTTCAGTAATTGTTATTTGCCGCTTCGACCATCAATGTTCAATTTATATTGTTTTGACTAATTTTTGGCTGTCCACCTGCTGAGACTAAGGCTTTATTCATCAAGAATGGGCTAACCCTACTTAGAGGTTTCCCTTCTTCTTTATGTTTAATGATAACAATATATTTAGGCATGGGTTTTTTTCAATAGCCTTGTTACACTGTATTTTCTTCTAGTATATTCATCTGAATCTGAACAATGGCCGCGTTTTCTATCTACGCGTAGATCACTTCGATCTCTATATACAACTCTAGTTTACCCTTTGGAGGAGTTTGATGTTGCCATAAAGATTTGTACCAGCACTTCGTATTGTTGTTGTGAAGGCCTATTGTCCGGGAGCGGGACGCCCTCGAACCTCTACCAAACCATAGCTAGTAAGACGGCCTTACCCTAGTTCCTCGAGACCAGGTTTTCATCGTTTGCCAAGTCAGAGATACTCGCACAACTTGATCTCACCCATGGCAAAGTTTATATATAATATTATATTATATATCATATTATATACAAACACTATACTAATATATACAATATATATATTCATTTAACACTTACGTGGAGCATCAATGTAAGCCTGTCTTCCGGTATCTTCACAAATTGCCAAAAGTTTTAAAAATTATACCTGTTTATAAAAAGGGGCCAAAGAATTCAACTGAACTTAAAGCGGCCTATATCTCTGTGGTTTCTATTCTTTCCTAAATTTTCGAATGTGTCATAAAAAAAGAGGTTAGTGCTCACTTTAAGTTCTTGGTGAGATCCGTTATCAATAATTTCGATGCCAAGACCTCCACTTTGGTAACCCTTTTTGATCTCTAAGATCTTTGACAGTGTCTCTCGTGATAAATTAATCTCAAAATTATCTAATTATGGAATTTATGGTCTTGGTTTTACTCTGCTGAGATCTCACTAAAAAGATCGTGGGCAGAAGGTTAGTTTTGGAGGCTGTCTTTCAACTCTACGTTTGGTTGAGTTTGAGGTTTCCAAGGGGTCGGTTCGGGGTCCTTTCTTGTTTTTAGTAGTCATGAATGAGTTCCTAGTAGCATTAAGTCTGATTTAGTTACGTTTGCTAATAATACTACTTTATTTAGTTTTCATAGATTTATTATAGTTAAATTAATGTATGGATAAAGCTGCTAATGATAGGTTTTATTTAACTCAACTAGCATTAAATGACAGTAAAACAGAAACGATTTTGTTCACTTTGCACTATATTATATGTCTGATTAATGTGTATTTCATGTTAAACCCCTTGATGTAATAATTGACAGTAAGATTTTTTGGTCTGATCATATAAATGTTGTTTGTGAAAGACGGTCTAGTGTATTGTATTTATTAAGGTAGCTGATGTATGTTGTGCCTAAGCCCTACTTAAACAATTGTTATCTTGCATTTTCTATCAGCATTGTGTTGTATAGGTTGCGTGTTTGGGGACATGGATCATATGTTAGCATAATTATCATAATCCAAAAGAAAGCAATTAGAATACTCACCGATGCCAAATGGAATGCTTGCTGTAGGACTTTGTTTATCAAATAAAGCATTTTGACTGTCAAAATATGTATATATACACTTGCCTACTAAAATTAGAAGCTAAAATTGTATCTGGTAACCTTGTTCTACGAGAAGATGTTCATTCATATCTAATAAAGGAACAAATATTTGACCAATAATGATTATGAGACTTAGTAAAACTAAATATAACTTTTTAAACTTATGTGTTACTTTTTTATAATCTTGGTAAAGATGCTCATAAGTTAATTTCAATAGATTGATTCAATAGGTTGGGATCTTTAATTGTCTGGTGAAAAACCTTTTTATTTTTATTTTTTATTTGCTTGATGACTATTTGACTAGTCCTAGTATATATTGTGAGTTTTATTCAGAGTCCTGTTATTATTCATCCTATATATTGTTATTGTTGATTTTTAATACCTATTAATAAATCTTATTTATTTGCTTATTGTTTTATCGATCTTATTCTTCTGTGATATTTCTGATGTCACTCAATTGAATTTTAAATTACAATTTAAACTTAGTTGACCTCATTTTGGATACTGCTTAAGGATATACGCTTGTCGCTTGTATTATACCTATATTTCTAACGATGTCACTTGCCAACCGCCTAAATAGGCTACAAATAAAGTACTGATTACTAATTAGCTGTTAAAGTCAAGAGAAATGCTTAGGTCAGTGTCAATGTGCCCGTATACCGGCTGATTGGTATTACTGGTGACTTATTAGTTGTTGGAACATGACTGACTGAATTGTAAACCAACCGATTAACCCTGTTGATAACAAAATTCGAAAGTCCTTTCGTTCTTCCGGGTTGTCACAATCCATTAACACGATAACTACCCCTCGGCTTTGATGCCATATGACATAATCATTTCTACTAACTTTTAAACAGATTATTTGTAAACTTAATGTTTTTAACAATACATTGTAAATATTCTTATTTAAAGGACATACGAATGAAATATTATTTTTGACTAATTTTGCTAAAGAAATAAGCAACCGTATATTTATCATATTGGCGATAATAATTTTAATATCGTCAGAGTAGAGTACAATAATTAATCGGACCTTGTTTTTAGCGATTTAACAAATAATGTTGCTAATTAACTAAGAATTAATTTGTATAATTTATTAATCAACTACTGATAAATTAGCTGTAACAGTTAATTACAAGTAAATGTATCAACTATTGACGCATTACATAATATTTTATATAAAGTGACTTCATTTAAATAAAAGCGACAATGTATTGTTTCAAGTTTGTCATGACGATGGATGGCTTAAGAGAATAATAATAGTATATGGGATATTTGTCATCGTCATATGTTACAAAATGCATTCAATACTCGAAACGTAGTGTAAAACATTTGTGGCAACATATAACATATAAACAATGGCAAATGTCCGAAATCTTATTTAAAGTAAGAGTTGTTAACTTTAGGAAACTAAACGAAATAGTCCTATTTGTTTGCCTCGTTGTCACGGTTACTTTATTACTATTCAGATTGTTTGCCGTTGCTTACGAGGTGTTTATGGTTCTTTTATTAATAAAAGATTGTCATTGTATTAATTAATTTGAAACATATGATTTTTAGTAGATATTCATTTAGTATTTTAGATGCATTTATATCGATTGCTATTTGTGTCATTCAATATATCAAATATAAATTATTATACTAAGTGATAAAAACCGGGTTACCGTGTCGTAAGTTTTAGTAAATCACACATTGCGACTCTTGAATAGCTTCGTTTGGTTTAATAAAATGTATTTATTCAGATACGAGGGATAATTTGAATGATAATACACATTTACGTTATTGTGAAAATGTTAAACCATCCAACTTTGAACTTTAATTACTCAGTGTTATGACGTTTGATACAAACATAATAATAATTTAAATAGTGCATCAAGTAACAGATAAAATAAATGATAATGTGCCCCTTCTCAGAAAAATAAAAACTTTAAAAACATTAAATAAATTTAGGCTAGTTTATTTTTAAAATAATAATACAAATATATCAATAAAATGAATCTTATGAGATTATTAGTTATGAAAGCGAGTAATAAAAATGTAAAAGTAATGTTTATTATGTAAAAGCATGTAATATTCAAAGCTTGTACTAATGTATTTATAACCCAGTACCAAAATAATTGCAAATATATGCAGAATATACTTGTGACTTGGATCTTGGGCATTTTAAGAGTAGATTAGGTTTTTAAAGTTAAAATAAACCACCTTTAACAAACCTGTTAGTAAGGGAATAAGGAACTAATCATTAAGCAAAAATTATATATATATATATATATATATATATATATATATATATATATATATATATATATATACTGAGAAGACGTAATTATTCAAAACCGATACCCCAATCCAATTTCCAGTAGCATTAAATAAAAGAGAATATTGTAAATATCAGTCGCAACAGTAACCAGTGTATACAAACAATTCACTTATTGTAGTCTTGACAATTTATATAACCAACGAAATGAAACAGTCCTTAGGTTTAATACATAACATTATATCAGTAGCCAATGTAATAACTAGTTGCATGTCCTCAGTTATACAGGATATATAGCTGTAACTACGGTGTTATCATTATTATTAGCTATTATCATTATTTATGTATGTAAGTGGTTGTACCCTCTATGAAATTATGAGTCATAAATAAAGGTACAATCTGCCTTGCCGGAAAATATTTTATGGAGACTCTGAAAAAATAAAAGGGGTTTTAATTCGCAATACGAAGTAGTGTACACCGCACCACGTGTCGCACAGCAGGCTACCGATAGATCATTTCATTTTCAAGATATCCTGCGTACAGAGGTATTTGTAGATAGGGACGCAATCAGATAGAAAAGAAAATTCACAACGTTCACTCAGACAGCTGAACCTCATGGAGAGACGTGCACCATCATTGAACTCTATTTTGTCTATGTACAAATAAACTAACACTACTGAGTATCGAAGGAACCGATGGAATGTAACGAAGTCTTACCACCCAATCTATCAAATACTACATGATGAATTGTTGTTTTATTTCAGTCAAAGCTGTTTACAAATTTGTCTGTGTTATGATTTTCTCCTTGCTACACCCCTAGGACCAATAAAAAAATGTTCGCTATTGCTCAGCAAAATATAATAGAGTGACATGCACCATCATCTAACCCAATATTCCTTGTATAGAAATAAAGCTTCGAGCAAAGTTTCAAGAGTACAAGTCCCTGTTAATTTTCTAGGTATCGTACGGAAAGAAAGACATAGAAATATATTTTTTTTATCTTCTCGAGTAATACAGGGAAATCCGACCCACAAAATCGATACGATTGGTTTTTTGTGTTCGATGTTTTCACTTTTTAGTTTAATTAAATGAAAATACTGCATAAATTGTGTTACACCAGTTTTAAATAATTTGTATTTTTTAGAAATCCATTAAAACTGGTTCTGTAATTTAATAACTACCACTGGACGAATACAAAAGGACCATATCGATATAATTACTTGTATAATGTCTTCTTTTCTAGAAGTAGGTAAACATTTCACTCAAATCAATATTAACTACAATGATAACGTATCAAATCGGATAAAAAAAAACCATGGATTCTATAATACAGTTAGTTAAAGAAAAACGTCTTTTCAATACTTAAAATACTGATATACGTAATCGTGCGATTGCCAGGAAACTAACCACAAGCATGTGGAAACATTACTACTTATTGAGAAACAGGGTTTTATAGCTTGGAATACAAAGAAGTTTGCCAGTTTTATTACTCTCCGCCTTGTAGCTAACAGTTTTAGATCTTATTAAAATTTTACCAAAACAAGTACTTACAAGTAGACAATATTCTACAAAATAAACAATATACCAATATCACTACTCAAATTAGATATCAATATTCCATCAACATATGGGTATACAATTTCTGATATTTACTTATAAATACAAATCTAACACTATACCTTAAAGTGCAGTAATATGAACTGAACCGTTTAGTTCCAAAGTTTAAACAAGCAGGAGTTATTAAAACGGAGGTACTAATTAGTAGAAAGAACGTTGTAGAAATATATATAATAGGAGAAATAAACTACGTTAAGATTTATAAAATGACAGGAAAAGTATAAGTTGTAGAAATAACTTTGTTTCGAATCTAAGTGATTGTACAAACGATAAACATTTCGTAGATATAACTACGACTGTCCAGGAAAACTAAAAATATATCTACGGGTGGATACAACTTATATATAAGTATAGTATAAAATATATATATAATGACAGGAAATTTTAAAATTTACTACTATTTAAATTTAAATTCAATTAAACATGAAAAAATAACCAGAAACACAAAAAACCACATATATTTTATAAAATAACAGTAAATGTATAAATGTACTGTACTTATATCTGCATTTAAATAAAAAATAACGTATCATTTCCCTTTTGTTTACTACGTCGCTTTGTTGCTATGTTCTTGTGAACCTCTATACCCTCTTCCTCAACAAATCCGACTTCATCCACACCCTCATCAAAATCCTGAAATGTGGGTCTTCGAAGTGCCTTGAAACATTGTGCAGCACAGCAGACTACTAAATTTGGTACTCTCTCTAACGGCACTCGTATTCTGTTTACAGGTATTGGTAATTTTCTTCTTGGGGTGCCCGAACACTCTTTCTACTATCACTCTTTCTTTAGCATGAATGCGATTTAATCTGTACTGATTATTGCCTTAAGGTGGTTTCGATGTGTGATTTATTATGGAGAGATACTGTATCCAAAATCGCCAATCAAACAAGCAGAGCATCATATTGAGAAATTATGTCCATAACATGACTTCCTCTCCAAATTCTGATGTCGTGTACATACACGATGCCTGAAAATTCATGCTGGCGTAGCCCTAACGATTTATGTATTCATTTCCAAACATTGATGGTTCTATTTTAGTTCAACGTGGGTGCAGTCTGATGCTTCTATAACAGTTAGCAAATTAAATCGCCTTTGCCACATCTATTTTGCATTGTTTATTTCTTGAACTGTCATGGGAAAGTTAATCCAGTTCTTAGTTTTATCCATGATACAATAACTCACGTGTTTGATGCCCGTCCTCAAATTCCAAAATAATTATAATTATAGCAGAGTAGTTGTTTCTCACACCAAAAGCGAAGATGCAACTTCCCATCTGGAAAACTGTAGAAACAACTACGGAGGTTGTTATAATTATTTTTTTATCACTCGAAAGGAAGTTATAATTTAAGAAAACCGAAGTGGTAGCTATAACAACTTTTTAATCTCTACATCACGTAATTCTACAATACTGAGCGTTTCTTACAGGAACGATATTTACAGGAAATAGTTGGTTATCATGCACAAGCATTTTCTTTTAGCGGAAAGAAAAAAAACAATGTTGCCGAAATATATCCATTCTTGTTAACTTTGCCGTAAATCAGTATCATGTCCGTATACTCTTCAAACGAATACATACCATTTACATTATCTGCCATTATTTACTAAGATAATTACATACACTTTTATAAAAATATTTAATAAAATATTTTTAAAATAAATATTTAATAAAATATTTTATACACTTGTATAAAATATTTCCAAATAATCACAGGATCTCACAAAATACAATCTTCACACGCCACAATACAAAAACCTCCATAAAGGTTATTCAAATATTACTTCATGAACTTAATTGTTGATCAGCTGATATTGCCAACCTTTGCAAAGAAAATATGACGATAAAAAGTGTTGAATAAATGATCCGCTGTTACTCACAACCTACACATTAGTTAATATTTTATGCAGATAAGAATATGCATTTTTGTGCGTCTGTTTTATTTTTAAATAAAGCTAAATTTCAATACCTATTATTAATTTTTTTCCTAAGTAATTCACATGAATCTTTTCAGAATTAAATGTTCTACAAATCTGTTTAAGAAAAAAATGACCTTTATTTAACATTTATGGAAGTAATCTTACGTTAAACACAAAAATGTGTTATTTCTTTGCACCAATTCTTGTGTTTTACGTAAGATATCTCTGAAAGTATTGCATTTACAGCTCTGGGACGAATTTTAATAAATTTTTCAGATATAAAAACATAAAAAACAATCGTATTTGTATCTTTGTAACTACCTTTACCATTTTTATACGGCCTGACTTCACCAAGGGTTCTGAAATCCGGGCGAAATCTTTCGCTAGGCGTAACTCGCTAACGAAGCGTTTCCGGGCATATGGTTATATGAACTTTTTTACTTGTTTTTAGCTATAGAATAAGCTCTCGAGAGATTGCCGTTTAGTTTTGAATCACCCTGTATATATATATATATATATATATATATATATATATATATATATATATACATACATATATATATAATATATATTCATTAAATTTGTGTAAGTGTCAATAGCCTAATTTAATTTCAATAATCATTGAATCACAAAAAGTACTTGCTCCGCCGGGACTCGAACCCGGATCTCTCACTTACAGGGTGAATGTGCTACCATTACACCACAGAGCCCTTACTTTTTACGATTCAATTATTTTGTATTTGGCTGTTTCTGTCACATATGCGTTTAAATAAGCAAACTAACATATGATCGGAAGACCAAACACCTGTCAAATGACTTTTATTTATATTCATTCAATTTGTATAAGTGGCAATAGCCTAATTTAATTTCAGTAAACATTGAATCACAAAAGGTACTTGCTCCGCCGGGACAACATATATATAGTTTTTATGTTTGTACTAATTTCCAGGGAGACAGGGTTTCTGTTCCTTAAATAACATTTTCATAAAATATTAAATAATATAAGGACAGTAAATCTAAGATTGAAAATTAAGCCAGTATCGAAAAAAAATGTAACAGGTTCTACACCCTGATTAGAGCATAATTGTGCTTATTATTTCTTTTACAAAATGTTTTTCGAAAACAAAAACATCGGGCCAACGGTTTATTGCACATGATATTGAAAAGGGATATTTATATTGTATTATTATTACTTATTATTGCTTATAAGCGGTCGTTTATTCTCTTAACAATACAATTTCGTACACACAAAATATGACATTCAGCCTGGATTAGTTTTAAATAAATACTGTGAGTGTTATGCGGCAAATGTGAATATTAATTACATTATGATATATTTTTAATTTAGCTAGAATATGTATTTGGAAGCTTTTATCCCAAATCTAAAGCAAATGTAGGGAACATACGAAGGTATAATAACAGGTCTTCTTGGAAGTTTATGAGTTTCAAAACCGCGAATGTTTACATATACAACAATAACTTATAATATTTTATTTCATTACAATATTTGGCACAGTGTCGTTAACAGCCTTTACTAATAAACTATGAATCAAGCAAACCACAATTTCGATATTACTCAATTTACTCATAAAACTGTACATCTACTTAACATTTTAGTACATCCACATACACACAATTACTTTTATAACTAAAACTGTATTTATCACTCAATCATTTAATCACTAGGCATCACGATTTTTACTACATCGTCGTGTATACTCGTGTCAAAATGTAAGAAATATAGTCTAAAACACTGAGTTTGAAAAGCATTTCCGTAAAATAATCCGTGCAGACTTTGAAAAAAAAAACAAGTCGAAGATCTAAAAATAAATACACAACAACAAAAAAACATTTTGGATATGACCTATTTACATTTATCGGTATGAGATTGTAGGTTAATGTAACAACGTGAAATATAACTGTTTTACAAGCTTTATTACATTAACACCACCACTCTACTTCATAGCTAACTTGTGAGAGTAAACAGACATCACGTTAAATGCTAATTAATGCATCAAACTATGATTGCAATAATGAATAATTTACCTCGTAACAAATGCCGGGGCAGCCCAGTCGTGAAGTGATGGTCGGGAAGAAGTGAACCATTCAGGGATGATCGTGAAGGCATGGTCAAGGCCACGCCTCGACTCAGATAACCTGCCCGTTTATCTGTTTGATTTAATTTGTTACAATAAGCCAGTGACCTAATGCGGGTAGCCTATCTTCAGCTGGCCTCACTCGTTTATTTAGTGCCAACTATTCCCCCTAAAACTGGTTAAAGACGAAATTGAGTAAGTAAAATTTAGAGTAAATTAAGGAATCTTGTATTAAGTAGAATTTTCCCGTCAAACAGATGCCCCACTTGTCTCAATAAATAGTTACTATATTATGTTTAAAATATACAAGATTCCATTAAGATCTTCCATTGAGACACGTGGTTACGAGATTCGAGCTGGAACTCACTTTCCCATCGGATGAGAGCCGACCACAAACTGAGTCAGCTGAGACAGTAATGTCCGCAGTTTAACCTTGACTTAACTCGTTCGTCAAGCATGCATTTTCGTGTATCCAAGCTAGCCGCCTGAATTAACATGTGTACATAGTATAAATTAATTTGAAGTGGTCCTAATATTAAATATTAAATTCGATACATAATTAATGTAAATTGTACTTTATCGATGTAATTTATAGATACAGTGTTTAATTAAATTTTACATATTAGGATTATGAGTTTCTAAGCAATAAATACTGTTAATTTAAATATTCATAAAAAATTATATACATAGTATATCTTTCATAACTATATGCTAACTTTAGGAATTACTGTATCCTCAGAAGGAGATCAATATTAAAAGCAAATGAACTTAAATAATAGTTTTGTTTCGTGATAACAATGAAATCTTTTATTGAAAACGTTAACACAGATAAAAGTTAATGAAAGCAGATTGCATTAATGATTCTGACTCGTGAGTGAATGGAAACCAAAGTAAATTGAATTTAAAGTAATAAATGTGATCACAAAATAAAGTTTTACAATCCTTCAAGGCATTAAAAACACTGTATCAAAATTCATTGCTACAACTACTATATAAAATAAGTCAACTACCTAAAAATAAATAAATGCAATATACCATGTATACCAATTTAGTGTTTTGTGGAACGTTAAGATTGTAACCGTCTGAGATGGTTAAGTTGAATTCAGGAGAATAGTATTAAACTCTGTAATGAAATTCTAGTAGAGGGGGTTTCTATTAAAAAGAAAAACTTTTAAACCATTTATTTATACAATAGGACCTGTAAAAGTGTTTATATTAAAGTTTTATTATTTTCGTATCTATAAAATAATGGTGGGAAGAAACGGAGAACAGCCTTTAACTATTCATCCATTTCATATGGCCTTACAGGATGAAAAACGTGTTTGCTTCAGTCATCTCCTTGTCAATATTATGACACAGCTGACGCAACGTGCAACTGGAAAATAATAATTCTAAACAAAATTAACAGGGCTTGAAAAGTGAAGTTTTGAGAGATAAAACAATAAAAGATAAAATACAAGATAAAATAAAACAAAGTTGATAAGAAGCAAACAAAAGAAAAGAGGAAACGTTATTTATACACCGTATTACATAGGGTGAACCATATAAACCTACTCTATAAATATATAATCGTATTCATTTATATATTTTTTTATACTCTATACAAAATATTTAAAATAACTCAGATACCTAACTAATCAGTTGTTATAAAACTTTTGTTTCTGATAGTATTTATTTCATTACATGATTTGTTTTTGATATCTAGTATCTGTAAAATGTTTAATATTATACAACAATTTATCATTTGGCTTTGTACAAACATAACGGATTACTAATATATTATTATTGTGAAAGTACTCATAATCTGCCAATGGATTCAAACAATAAATATAATTTCACGTCTATATTTTATTTGATTTATTTATTTTTATATTATATTACTACCACTAATTAACGTTTGCAATACAGTCCCATTAGGCAATTAAGTCGGCCACTGTCATCCACTAAAGAGTATTCATCAAAGTCATTTTAATAAAGACTGTGCCTTGTTATCACAGATACTGGGAGATAGTGATAAGTCTTCAGATAGAAGGAATAAGATAAAAGAAGCAGATTTTAGAGGTTTATGCGTAATACATAGATGCAATTTAAAGGAAAGTAAAAATGTTGTTTCCTTTAGTATATTTTATTAATTTATTACGATCTGAACAGGTCACTGATGGTATCATATTTATGATGATATATATCTTAGTCCAAGGGGGCTATTAATTTTGGGTCAAAAGTCCTAGAGACTTCAAACATTTGGTACTTAGTTTCCTCCTGGTCCAAGAAAGAATCCTATTGATTTTAGAGCTTACCGTCTGTGTGTCATTACATTATGCTGGATCCTTTAATTCTTCGTTGTATCGATTTATTTAAAGTGTTTAGTACTATAACCCATTACTTCAAATCTCAAATCGAACTAATGACATAATGTACTATGGCAAAAAATAGAACTTATTTGATATTAAAGACGTTTGGTTGTATATCAATGTGGTTGTTTTCATCATAATATATAATTATTGTGAACAAATACTCAATACAGATTCAATTTAATTAAAAACATAGTATCTTTTTTCTTTTTTAAATGTAAGAAAGAAAACTTAAGCAATTAATCCAAAGGTATTTAAGGTAATATACTATGGCTGAATATTCTAGGAATTGTAGGCTGCGAAGTTTAATTTTAAGCCAGCTCTACTTTTGAAGTGCAACACTTTTTGTACTAAATTATAATAATACGAACGTTCCTTTGAATCATGCAGTATAATGATAAATTTAAAATTTCTGTTATTTTACAGAAATCTAAGACCGTTGTTTTCGTGCTCGTTAAAATAACACTAAAAAATTTACAAGGTTTCATATAGGCTATAAGACTAGAAAAGCAATAAAATAAACGTTCATATTAATGAAACAGTCATATCCAAGCAGTTAAAGACTCAAAGAACAGGCAGTCATTATGAACCAGTAGCCCGTCACACGTTTTCGACTGATGGCATTGTTGAATTAAGCTCCAGTTCTACTTATTGCATCGTTTGGAATCTGATGCTTGCACAGACTTGACTTCTGGAATCAGAAGTCATGTTCATCTGAAGAGATCCAAAAAAAGCCGGCTACTATGTAGCTCAAAATGAAGCCATTGTTTTATTACCTTATAGGACAATAAGAACGCTTCTTCACCTATATTACACCATGTTTTGTAAACTAGTGTCCCTGATTTTGAAACGATGTAAAGAGTTTATTTTGAACTTCATCATCGCTAAACTTTTACAGATGTCTTTAGACGAGCATGACTCCAGATTTCAACAATCAATCTTTGATAAAGTCATATTTCAGACGCTGCATCAAGAGGAAGATAACTGGAGTTAAACTCAACATTGAAACCGAATTAAATCTTCCTACCATAGCTACGTTATGTGTATTATATTGTTGACGTTGTTTTTGTGTTTAGGGGAGAGAATAGTTTTGGGCCATTAGAAAATACTTATTTTTCGACAAACTATAATCTGTCTATATAATATTACGTCAACTACGTTACGTGTACTATAATAGTGATGTCCCAAAATTAGCCTTGGCTCAAACAGTCACTGAAATGCTAGAGGAAGGTCATGTCGGTAAGAAAAATTGGTAAGTTTCATGCTGCTAGCAAGTATGTATATATATTACATAACTATTAATTTTTGTATAAATTGTTTATACATCTAAGTATGTATATTAAATAATATTTCTAGTGTATTTAAAAATAATAAAAGTGTATACATTATAATCTACTCTTTAGTATATAATAAAGTACTAGCTCAAAGAAGTAAAGGTCAGAATAATGGTAACAATTTATAGTTATTTTAAGGGCACCACCTTATTTGCATTATGTTGGGGGTTAAATTAGGAAATTGTCGCTGTATGCTTAGTTTAGTTTAGCTCAGAGTAGCTATAAAGGTAAATTATAGGAGTTGGCTAAGATCATCTTTACAATATATCTATTTGGTTGTGAACAGGATGATTAATACTAGGCATGGTAGGCCTACTTACCAGTATGATAGGATTATATGAAAAAATAGATCCAAGTGAATTGCAAGTGATTTGACAATAAGATCATTTGGACGTAATTTTAGATTAATCAAATCTTAATTTAATATTTAGCTTCATACAAAGATAAAATGAAGATTATCAAAGATATTCGCAGAGTTTTAATGCTGTAAAAACAAAATATGATAATTAACTAAATATATATAGAACTTGGGAAAACAAAAAAATTGTTTTGATAATTTTCAATAAAATTGAGACAAATTAATTACAGTTATGCACATCAATTACAAGTTATACAGATTAACTTGTATTATAAACACAAACAATAATAACTTTTTCATTCCAAGATAATTACTGTGTGGCTACCGAGAAAGGAAAATACAGATAAATAAGGTAAATACTTAACATTCTAATCTTACACTATACAATGACGGAAGCTCCAGAGATGAAAGTTCAACGCCAGTTCAGAGACTTCCTTTTAAAACATCATATTGTTAAATATGTCCAAACCATGTGACCTCATTTATTTAACTACATGCAATTATAATCCATCTTAAATGTGGTGAATTACATGACTTATCGGTTGTTGTCTGATAAGGTCCAGAAAGTGATAGCGTCAAATCATGGTCACTCATCTCTCCTATTTGTGAGAATGCTTGTAGTGCTAGATATCAAATATGCTAGGGAAGCCGATATCAGAACTGCGCCAAAACTCCAGTCGTCGATCCGAACCATTTCTTCAGGGAGAATAATATAAATTTACAATATAAATATCCTTAGTCACTCATGTAACATTCTTTAGCCGTAATAGTCTATTAATCCGATCGGGACTATGTAATCGATATCTTAATAAATAGCTGATTCGAAGCACATAGTACGAGTAATCCAATGTAAATGGTAATGAAGTGTTTCCTTAGATGTATCATATTTTGATGAATATAAGTATTATTACTAATAAAATTAATATTAAATTTTTATTTGACTAAAGACAGAAGTTTTCTACTATGAGCCTTAACTGTAATACTTAAATATAATATTGCCCAGTTTATAAACTAATCTTTTCGGTGGTGCAAAACTGAACGTTCTTTCAATTATTAATGTTGCACACTAGATAGAGGAGAATCTTTTACGTAGTCCAACACACAGTCGAAGAATAACTTAGAGTTTTCCTCAGTAGAGATCATCGGAGGTTGACGAACGTCAATCTCCAGTTTTTGGCAACAATCACCGGTAAGCCTAGCTAGAACTTTAAATAGTTATTCGGGTGCTATTGAGATCTAGCATGATATCTGGGAAATGTTCACTACTACACATTTTATGTATCTGAACTGGTAAAAAAAGTTTCAAGAGAAATGTGAACAAATAGACTAAAATTTATTTTTCATTTTATCAGAAAATAAATTATAAATGTTGTTATCACAGAGGCCACACACCTTAATAATGTGTAACATCTTCCCAAAATATAAATATACCGTAATAAAAATATACATTCATACAAACATAATAATTTTTATGAAACTCATATTATAAAACTATTATTATTAGCATGTAATTGTTTAAAAGTGTATTTGTACTTTCTGGAAGCGTACTACAAAAGTGTCAGCCGAAATACGAACTTCTGTTAAGGGGAATAACATATCAGTGCACTGCATTGTATATATTTTGAAAGTGCAGTTAAAGAATTTCAGGCGTTGTACATCTTAGATCTTAAAGCCATTACCTCTGCTATCACAATACATACATATACATATATATATATATATATATATATATATATATATATATATATATATATATATAAATATATGTCATATTTATGCAGTTGGAGACACTTCAGTGTAAAGGAAGAATAAAAAACATTATTAACTCAGTCAAACTAACATTTTGTTTGTTACTATCCATGACCCCTATGCATGTAAGAATTCATTATTATAACCATAATTATGAAAGTTGTATAATTATAACAGTTAAAATTTATTATAAGCTTGCTATACCATCAAATAACAAAAATGAAAATTCATAACCAAAAAGCGTCTAATTATCAACCTTGTGATTTTAATTTTGTAAATTTATACAGAAAAAAAGGTTATAAAACTAGTGAGTCGACCATTGTCTTTGATTCGACTATTTATGCAAAATGAAACGGGTCTCGAAATGTAATGTAATTTTTATTCAGAATATGCTTTATGAAAACCAAATTAAATAAGAATACAAATTGTAACCAGCACTAAAAATATGTTTCTTCAGTCACACCTGGCGCCTGCTTAACTAAACAAGCAGGCAGCATGACAGTAGCGATAACTATATGCCACGTTTAGCCGAGCAGGGCCCGCGCACCTCGCAAGTTGTCCAAAGGTTGTCAGTACTTTTTAGCGAGAGATTCATTATGATCATTGAGTTTTAGTCTTAAAAAATATCACTACATGGTAAATCCAATGTCATGAAAACTATAAAAATTCCGGCTCAGTCTTATCGCATTCCTTGTTATTTGTACAAGAAATTATTTATAGCTTGCTGTTCATAAAACGTAGAATTGTAATTATTTAAGACTTGTTTGAAATATTTCAGAAATAAACATCACTTATAAAAACTGTAACAATAAACATGTTTATACATTCTCGTGTAATGAATTACTAGTTCGGATTATTTTAAATGATTTTAAAATACATCTTAATGTTATGATTTCGATACCAATTTATATAAAACCTATAGTACAGGCCTACTTGAATTTTTTAATTACTAATGATTTCTTTCAATAGAATATAGAAAATGGTTCGTATATTCACACGAAATGGAAATGTCAGAAATTCGATTGTCAAAAGTCAACGTATGTATCTGTCACCAGGGGCATTCCTCTTAAAATCCTATAAGCTATTTTCATAACAAAAGTAATTTATCATAATATAAACCCTTGTAATTTCAAAAAATATATAAACTTTGTTTTGGAGAATACTGTGTACTTTGCAAGTTTCCTTGGTATCAACTTTACGTTTATACACCATAGCTTTGATATGTCCCCATAAGAAGTAGTCAAGAGGCGATAAGTCAGGCGATCGTGGTGGCCAGTTGATTGGTCCACCACGCCCAATCCAGTTCGAGAAATAAATTAGCATTCAAATGATTTTCTTAAAGTTACGTATAATTTTTATTGGATTATTTTACATCATTATCTTAAGAAATTAATTCTTTACAAGTTTTGTTAATGAATTTTACGTGTTTGTTACACATTTATCAAAGTTAATCTACTTGAAACCTAAATAAAACTTGTTTTTGGACACCGAATTTTGCGTATTTCTTCAGATATCTTAAAAACTACTGCAACTAGAGGTCTGGTACCAATTTTATTCAATTTTTCAGTTCAATTTGCATAATATACATTAAATTTTACGTCCTGGGTAACGCCCAAAATAATTTAATAGGGCTCCCTTTTAATGGTGGCACTGAAATCTGGGCGAAATCTTTCACCCTGTATAGCTCGCTAACTAAGCGTTTCTGGACCTATGTGTATATGAACTTTTTTCATTATTTTCACCGTAAGAACAAGTCCTGACAGTTTTCTCCGTTTCTTCATGGGACACCCTGTATATTGTACTTTCATCGGGTTTTACATAATCCATAAACATCCCTTCATATGTTTGTGTGAAGGGAATGTTTATTCTATTTTAGTTTGAAAACCTAACTAGTATTTGACTACACACAGTGATGGAATCAGCCGTTTGGTAAATCATAGAAAATATCATTCAAGATCGGTCTAAAAACGACTGTTACTGACATTGTTGTGATTATTAGCTAAATATTACGTATGCTACAAATTGTATAATAATTAATAACTTTATAAAAAATAGAAATCGTCATATAAATATAATTAAACAATCTAATTATATTTGATCGCAGTTTAGTTTGCTCTAACTAAAAAAGTCCGCTGGCCTGCACGTTCACGAGACTTGGCACCAATGGATATTTTTATTTGGGAATAAGTCACCAGCACAGTTTATACGCGCAGAGTAACAAGCGGTGTTGAAGTTGTTGTGGATGTGTGTGATTAAAACGCGTTATTAAGTCTTTTTGTTTACATTCCTATTAACTAAAGCAATTGAGTTATTTACTATATTATTGTTTGGTTAGAATAAACTTTGTTGCGTTAGAACTTAATTAGGTTGTTTGATTATTTTTATATGTGTTATGGTAGGTATTACAATCATTACAGAACTATCATCAGAACGGCAGTAAGAAATGGTGCAATTTTGTGTAAAAGTGGCGGTGTTTCCTCAAAATTTCCAGTTCCTCGAAGCAATGCATTTCTGTTAATAAATCTGAACAATTACACCTCATAGAGCAGGTCATTCGGATAGCAATATCCTTTTTGGTTCTCTGTAAACTAGATGTCTCGTGATTTTAGCAACTAAACACTTAATTAATATTTTTTAAATTCTGGCTTGCTTTCGTTCTTATTACAAAGACTTTAATTGGGGTAGGTCTGCTCTTTGTACACAGATGTCAAAGACTAGGTTTTAAGCACATGGCCAAACCTAGTGGTTGACAGTGAGGTTACTTCTGTATTGTTAATTTATTTTGCAAATATAGCATACCAAGATGAAGTTTATTTCATGGGTAATCTACTTGTGTATTTAACACTGTATTTTACATGTAGAATGTGGGATGGATTAGGATTAAAAAAACTTACTTTTTTAATGTAAGAATTCTTCTAGTTTGAAGTTTTTATTTCACTGAAATTACAAGGATATATAATATGTGTGACGTGTGGCAGACATTAAAAATTCTAACTGTCAAAGACTGGGTGGATGTCAAGCACTGGTTGGTGTACCCTTTAGGAAAGTTTTGGTAACTCTGGTAGGCTTAACAATATATAAGTTTAATTAAATTAAAAGTAAGTGTTCTCCAAATATATAATTTTGTTTTATTGGATTATTAAAACATTTGTAAAGTAGCGTTATCTAAAACGTATTATGATTGTTTCTTATTTACATAAAAGAAGCAAAACAAGTTTTGAACATCGGGAACAATTATCATACAATGTCTTATTAATATCAACAATATATAATAATGTAATTAGCAAATTAAAAACTAAAATTTAATTCAAATTGGCTTTGTCGAGCTAGGATTCAAATTTATCGCATTTCGTTCGCGCTTATTCTCGTGTAATGATGATAACCTATACGCTGTCTAATAAGTACCAACAACTTAGAGTAAACTAATTAGCCAATTCAATTTAAGAACCATTCCAATTTGGCTTTCTGGAGCTATGTTTTAATACAGTTCGTGCTTATTGTGTGTGTGATTATGATGACCTAGTGATAACCCCAAGTGTGATTGTTTTCAACAAGAACACACGATCTATTTGAAAAGTCATTCAGATCCATAAAAGACACACTACAATACGAGTGAGTAGTTTTGTTCTTGACCAATTACTTACATTTTCCTTATAATATTTAGCTTAAGCGTTATTGTACGTTTTGTAAAAAATCTTAGTAAATCAGGGTATTTCATTTTTCCATTAACTAATATTAATTCTTAACTTACTTATACTGATTAAGTTATATTAAATTTTTGAAACATAAAACAATACAACTTGTTTAATATTCCTAAAAGGTTGATAACGGTATGAAATATTAGTGTGTTTGCAATTTACTTATTCGTACAATTTTGGTAATCATTTTTTAACGTTAAAACATTTATGCTGGCAAATGTATGAAACTATTTTGGAAGATTTTTGCCTTATCTCTAAGTTGAATTCTTTTTATGTAAAAACGTTTACTGTTTTGCAATGAAGTAAGACATTATTACAAACAATAGTTAAGACACTGGTTTTAATAAAAAAAATAACTTGTTGCTTCCAGTGAAATAGCCATTACTTGAAACAACTACCATGTTTGTCTGATAGTTTGTTATTCATTTTTAAACCGAGTTTTTCTGTAGGAGTTGTTAAGTTTTATATATTTAAAACAAATCCTGCCTGACTCAGACTCCATAATTTTCATGTCTGTTAGAGCATTTCGTGCAAATTTTAACATGTAGGGGGATCCAAAATAGCACAAATATCACAATTAACGGTATGAAGTTTTTAAAAAAATGGCGCTTCAGGGAATTAACTACCTAAATGTTTAAAAAACCCTGAGATTAGTGCTTATTTCGTGAAAGGTCACACTTTGAACATTCATGTCCACTGCACTCAGTTTCAGGATAGTCACTAATTAGTTGCAACAGTAAAATTGATGAAGTTTAAATTTTTAAAACATTTTCTGTAACACATCAAAAAATGGCCTCTCATTGAAAAAATTTGAAAAACTACAGTTTTTTGCTGTTTTTCTTTTCAATATATACTTTAAATCCTCCAAGATTTACATATCATACGTTTTTTCCCCAACTGCTCGTCATATACTCTCTTTTTCCTAATACGCATTATATAGAATACTAAACTTACATTTCTTAAGTAATTTTGTTCTTTTACATGACGATTAAAATGTATAAATGTTTCTTCCAAAAACCCTGGGCTACAATTTAATTATGAGATCCATTTTCCTTATTGTGGCAGTGTTTGGTAATGGAAGCCCTCAAAAATCTATAAGCCTTTGATGAATAAAAGTAGAGTGTAAGTGCAAACTCTTCACTTTAACTGTAAAATGTTGTTAACTTTGTCTGAAAAAGTCTGTTTATCTTTACTTTTATCTTTGTTTTTAAGATTACTTACCAGCAACCCGAGAGAAAACCCTGTAGAATTGTGTTCCAAACTGGCGCTTTTAATGTAAGAAAACTTCTTGAGTTGCTCAGAGCAGACGTCTTGACGTAAAGAACACGAAGAGTAGCCAACAATGCAAAATCCGGCGTTAAACGATGATTCGTGTTTCTACATGAAAAGGCGGATGCCCTTAGTCCCATTAATCGCCACACACATTGAACGCCTGCGAGTCCGTGGATACACCCGCATCGCACAGCTGTATGAGAGTAGAAAACACGGCATGCAGGTTATGGATTTCCAGTAGTATAATTCGTTGATGGGTACTTGAGGCTGTTGACTTAAACAAGTATTTTTTAGGATTTTTGTATTGGGAACGAGCATCCATCGTTTTTGTCAGTTCCTTGCAATATATTTTCCGATCGTTCAAAACAAGTATACACTTTAGAAGGAAAACGGAAAATATTCTTGATTCGTAATCGAACATATCTTTAAAATTAAACCCATTCTATGATGATTTTATGACTTAATGCATGCAAGGTTCAAAATTGTTTTCCCCGCAAATTAAATATCGAAAACCTATAAAGCGCTTCAATGTGTATTAATCTATATTTAAATTGAGTGTACCTTTCACGAAATAAGCACTAATCTCAGGGATTTAAAACAACTATGTGTGTGTGTGTGGTGAGAGTGAGAGAGAGAGAGAGAGAGAGAGAGAGAGAGAGAGAGAGAATACCTAGATATCTAGTTTTAAGCAACGCAAAACTTTGATATTCTATATTGGTAAATAAGCTAAATTTATATTCAAATACTTTTTTTGTAGGAAATTGCATACTCTACAAAAAGGATGCTGTACATTCTGAACGAATTAACTAAATACTCTAATTAATTAAATGCCAACAACTTTAAGGCTACGAACGTATACTACGACATTGGAGAGTATAACAAGATTATGGTCGTAAATCGGTATTCTCCGAAGGTCTATTACTAACTACGGCAATGCCTGGAAGAAATCTCATTATCCATGACAAGTTCCAGAAAATGTATGAAAGCTGGTCCGTTTTCATTGGTAATTACTCTAACAAATTCTCTAGATCTGACCAGTTCAGTCTTTTTTTCCAAGCTCTGTACCGAGTAAATTAGAAGTCGTAGCTGAAATACGAGGTTAAATTAAAACATCAAAATTAAATTTCTGACAAGAAAGGTCCAGTCGTTTTTCTCCTATCACTAACGGTTTAGCCACTAAACGTCCTTAGAGTTAAAACTTTGGTTTAACAAGGAAAAATCTATAAAATAGGTCTACTTTAAACTTCCAGAATCCCTAATATAAGGAAGAGACTATACCTGTAACCCGAATTCCGCTTATCCTCGAATTCCGTTTATCCCTGAAATCCGCTTATCCCCGAATTCAGCTTATCCAGAATTTTGCTACATCCCCTCTAAGGGGCCTGGGCGAGTACCCAAATTATACACCTAACAGAAATTTTACCTGTAAAACAGAATTAAGTTTGGGTATGGCAATCTATCAATGACAATGTTCATTACCTATGAACACGCTTATTGAACTTCTCAGACATCAGGTAAGGCGGGTCATTTACTTTGCGCCATTTTCACATCTGATATGATGGGATGGGCATGTTTTAGATGCTATTTTCCAAAACATAATAACGGACAACATGGATTGTTTAAGGCATACTACTATCCTGCTTATAACCATACTGGAGGTAACAAACTTACATTGTATTTAAAATGATGAAAATTACATTTATATTTTGGCCGAAGCGGGGTTTTCTGCTGAAAGTCACGAACGTATGGGTATGAAATAATGAGTAGAAGACGGAAGGGAATGGGTTTTCAATCAATGCCTATAACCCAATTTTTGCACAGAATATACCGTAACAAAAACACAGACAGATGGGGTCATATATTGCGACTTCATTGCTAGTTAATTGTAACTTCTCAGATCCATTTACTCAAGCAGTATAACGTCAGGTTGATAACGAGCTTACTCTTGAACTTGGTTTTTTCGTCTTTCATCATGCCAAATTCTCCATGAGTTTTTGTCTGTGTCGTATTTTTTATGTAAAATAGGTTATTTTCATGATTACTTTATTGTTTAAATCACTTTTCACTTCTAAAAAAAGAAAAAGATAAACACAGACATATTTCTCTGATAAAAGAAGCAATAACTTGATTTCAAACGCTGAGAATATAGTTTGTTCATTTTATAGCTTTCCTTTCTTGTAATGTTGTATATCTTTTCGAAAATTATGTTTCAAATCCATATTTAGTAGACGCCTTCTGTAGTAGGTAACTTGTGAATTTGAAGATAGCTCGAGTAGAAGCGACTACCTTTCTTTTACTCTACCGTATCAACGCGGTAACTTGAAACCATGTTTAGAGAGTACACGGGGTTATGGATGTATTCTGCCCCATTGATACACAGAAGCATATATAATTAAAAGGGTGCCCAATCTATTTAAGATTTTTGTAACGATTATTAAGTATGACAGATGTGATGACAATGGGAACAATCTGGAGAAGACTGTTAAAGGCTTTATATGTTGTTTATAACCGGATACACGCCGTGTCTTATTGTTTTTATTTTTCACGTACTGCATTGGACCTTCTCAGGAAGAGTCTACTTTGAGCTGGAATATTAAATAACAAACTTTTGGATCGGTTTTTAAGTTAACATTTCCGAAACAAAAGACAAAAAATTTAATCAGTTTTTAAAGTATAATAAAATTTAGGGAACACAGTAAGAGACTTTATGAGGCACAAGAAAGAAAATATTGAAGCTGACAAAAATAAAAACACATTAAAGCATGTTTCAGTCATTGCCATCCTTTTGCCAACAACTGAGTCAGTAAGGTTTTATGTGGAATCCTGAAAGGTGTGAAGTAACTGGTCTGAATTATATCAATTTATTGTACTTATATAGTTTTTAAAGTAAGTTTCTTAAAATGATTCACACTAATTGTAATTCCAATTATAAAAATGACCATAAACCTATAGGAAAAAAATATATATTCAGCTACACAATTTTTTAATGCTGAAAAGTTGCATATATTCAGTTAAATACATTAGTTTTAAATTAGTTAATATATAATTATATATTAGAAATAAAACCCTAAACATGCCAACAACTAAAACACTCTATTTTCAGAGGGGTACAGTTATTGGCACACAAGTGACAACTACTATAACATGACCACTTACATGGTTTATTTATTGACACCCCTTTATGATGGACGTTTTTAAGGTTATATTGCCAAACATAACCTAAAGTCTATCCATTAAGTTCATATCTCAGGTAAAATTAATATGAGATGTAAAAATTACTATAACTGTTGTATAAGAGGATCTTGTAAATCATGTTTCTTAACAAACTAATAAGGAAAGAGAAGTGAAATGCTTATCTTGTAGAGATTTTTAAATAGCATATAACAGAAAAGGCACGTGTTGACTTCCACTGAAAGAACATGTGCTTGCACCCATCTCGGAATATCGAGAACTATATGTTTCGTCCAAAGTATGAAGTACTCTTATTATAGTGAATAGAGTAAAAAAGATGCCAACTTCTGTACCCCTGACAACAATTATTGTACCTCTTACCCTAGGTAAATTGTGAATTTGAAGATAGCTCGAGTAGAAGCGACTACCTTTCTTTTACTCTACCGTATCAACGCGGTAACTTGAACCATGTTTAGAGAGTACACGGGGTTATGGATGTATTCGGCCCCATTGATACGCAGAGAAGCATATACAATTAAGTATATAATTAAGTTACAAAAACATGACAGTATGTAGTAGGAAAACAAAAACCTTTACATTTAGGTTGATTTGGTATACGATACGTTTATGTGTAACAAAGTTTCTAGGTTTATAAGAGAGAAAATTAATTCTTTAGAGCTAAGTGAATAAAATAGCTGTTATTCCGATTGAAAACACATCTTGTTACTAGAGCTAGACGAACATTTCCACTGTTTATTTTATGCTCTGCTCTAATATAAAATAATTTTTTAAAGCCTATTATCAAAAATTATACTTTATATATTACTTCCGCTTGTTTTTATCAAAATTAACCTATATTTTACATTTATTGGTAAGTATAATTATGATAACAATCCAAATATCAAATGTTCAGATTAAATATGTCACATTGAATAACAATAACCTAAAATAATATGCCTATATACTCATAATATATTGTTTTTTCTGTTTAGATGTGGTGCCTGTACTTCATGGCATTATGCCTCGCTGTGTGGAATGTTGACAGCGCGCGCATTTTGGTATTCCAAGTGAGTGGTGCAAAGAGCCACACTGTTGTCATGGAGCCTCTGTTTGAGGAACTTGCCGCCAGAGGCCACCAGCTCACCGTCTTTACTTGTTTTCCACACAAATCACCAATACCAAACTTACGAGAAATCGATGTGTCTCACAGGTGGCCACGCACTGTCAGCAATTTTAGCATTGGTCTAATCAAGAGCACTATGTCGAATCCCTTCAAAACTTCGATATTTATGATGGACATCGAGTTCAATGTGTGTAAACACGTCCTGCCAGACGAGAATGTCAAGCAAGTTTTCGAATTCCACTGAAACATTTTGACTTAGTCATGACTGAAACGTTTTCTGAAGATTGTTTTTGTCCCCTTCGCTTATAAATTTAACGCACCTCTAATCTCCTTTGTCACTAGTAGTGTTCTGCCGTGGCTCTCTGAACGGACTGGTCTTCCAGACAACCCCTCTTACATTCCAAATTATCTCTTAGACCTCTCTCCAAATATGAGTTTATATCAGAGAATAAACAATTTTGTTGTTCAGGTGTTTGCCAAGTTGGTTCACAAATACTATGCAATTCCCAAATCACCAAACCTTGATCACCGAACACTACGGCTACTCAACTCCACACAACTTCACAAACTTATTCTAAACACTTCACTTCTGTTCGTGAATAGCCATATTTCTCTAGGTCAAAGTCGTCCATTTTCCCCCCAACGTTATTGAGATTGGAGGCATTCATACAAGTAAACCATCAAAGAAAATTGCCAAAGGTATTACAGTGATCATGTTAATCGCTTACATTAAGCCATAAAATCATTGCATACTGATAATCATTTCTTTAAATAAAATAAATTTAAAATAATAAATTCTTGTGTATACATTTTTTACGATTTCTGTGCATACACTATTTAATTTCTTTATGACTAAAAAGTGTAACTTGCCAATTTTAATGTAACGAATTTTATTATTAAAGGCCACAAATCAATAACGAAATAAATTACAATTAAATAATTAGGAATGTCATAGATTACATTAAAGTAATTATTATATATTATTTTTTGTTTTTTTTTATTTCACATGCTACTCTAAACCAACTCTTTTTCGTCTAGTTTTATTTAGTACTACTCTTATATTCTGAAAATGTATATTTGTATTGCAGGACCTGCAGAGAATTCTAGACCAGTCACCACAAGGTGTAATTATGGTGAGTTTCGGTTCGCTGGTCCAAGTATCCTCCATCCCTGATCACGTGATCCGTATCTTCTTGAAGGCGTTTTCTTCATTTCCCCAAACAGTTCATCTTCAAGTATGAATCTAACCTTCCAGAAGTTCCATCAAAACGTAGTGATAAGGAAATGGCTACCTCAACGGGAGATTATTGGTAATGAATGCTGTGCTTGAAGTCGATTCAAAATTTATAAAAATTGTATATCAATATTATTTTAGCCTTATGAAATGGTTCAGATTTATATAATGCTAATGCTAATTAAATAGTATAATAATGCAAGTAATTTTTACATAATTTGCCCTTAAGGCACCTTTTTCAATTACACAGTTAATCTACTTAATTCTTCAATGAGACCGGCCATCAAACACAACAATATTAATTTAATATTTTTAATACTCACACCATTAGTCTATATGCCTTTTATTTTTTACTTTGAGACAAGTTTCGGGCTACGGGCTAGTTGCAGTCAGTGTTCCCTTCACACTCAATCATGCAAAGATGGGTGTTTAGGGATTTTATGTAAACCCCGATGAAAGTATAACATATGTGGTTATTTTCGAATTAAATTTAAAATTTCATTTCTTTTTATTAAGTAAAAAATGAGCCATCACATTTAAAAAATATTGGTTCTAAATCTATAACAACTGCTGCTGGTCTTGAAACTTTGTTCGATATCTTATTTAAACACTAGAAGATTTTTCATGCAGTTTTCAAGTAAAAAAAACATTTCAGTGTCGGTAATAATAGGAGAGCTATGACTGTTTGACGATTTTAACCAAAAAAAGCTTTTTGAGCTCAGCGAGTGAACGGCGCAACCAAAAATCAACCTGACCACATTAATTTGCTGGTCTAGTTATTACGCATAACTTTGTCTATTTTATTGTAGTTTTGTTTGTTATAGTTTTCAAGATCCCGTCAGTATTAATAAAACTGGAACATACTGAATATTAATAAAATAAGTATATATTAAAATATATCTTAATAAAATATAATACATGTATTACTTGTCTTAGTCAAATAGTGCTGAAAGTAAAGCGCTGGGTATAATAATCACACGGAAAACAGTAAAGTTTACTGGATTCTGACAATGGCCACCGATATGTTTCCATTTCTTCATGTTCTCGAAACATAGTATACCAATAAAATCAGTTAATGCCCATACTTTTCTTTTAAAAATACTGATGAACTCATAGCCATTTAAATTTATACTTCAACATTATCATAAACATAAAATATCTTTTGCTGATTAACTGGTGATTTCCTACCATTAATTATTTATAGAAAACATAAATAACTCGTGCTTTCCGTACTCCAAGAGTGACCTTCCCGGGCAGCATAATGTTACTGCTATAATTTGTGATATATTTTCTTATTGTAAATAATACTTATAGTAATATATTTAAAGATCGGCATTTCAACTAAAGTTTTTGGTTTTCATAAGTTATACTTTATAAATCCTTTGTAACTAGATGGTGAAAAAATCCAACGTCCTCTTTCCAATTGACCATCAACCCTGAACTCAACGTACTGTGGACTGTGGATCATCCCATTACATTCTCTGAAAACATTCCTAACGTCTGGTTCATGTGTCGTATTTTGCTTTTAAATAGTGGAAGCAGTGGAAGTGTAACTAAACCACATTTGCTAGAAAACAAAAGAAACCAACTGTAACAATAGGTATGTACAATTCATACGTGATATTATGTTGGAAGTGTCTATATTTATCTGGTATTTATTTTCAGAACACGAAAATGTTAAGGCACTTATAACTCATGGAGGATCAGCAAGTACTATAGAGGCAGTTCACTTTGGTAAACCTCTTATTGGGATTCCTATATTCGCCGACCAGTATTTTAACATAAAAAGCAATAGTTGAACGTGGAGCTGGCGTTATGCTCAGTTTGGATAATATATCAGAAGAAGCTGTAATATCTGCGATTCATACTGTCTTAAATTATAACAAGTAAGGGATTTTATAATAAACCATAACAATAATTTAAGTTATGACAATTATTTATAGAGTTCCTTAATTCTCAACAGCTGTAAATGTAACCAACCATTTCCAAAATTTTAAATATTGTAAATTCATTGTAAAATTTAAAGATTTAAAAATTTAAATGAAAAAAACTTTATAAAATTTTTAAATAAATATTTAATTTGATCAGGTACACAGAGAACATGAGAAGGCTGTCACAGCAGTTCCGATGACCCGACCGATGACGCCGCGCTGCAGACGGCAGTGTACTGGACAGAGTACGTCATCAGACACCAGGGAGCGCCACACTTGCGGCCGGCCTCTGTCAGTCTGCCACTCTACCAGTACCTTCTCCTTGATGTCATCATCGTCTTACTTACGCCTTTTCTTATTTTTTACTGGTTCGCGAAACTAATCTTTAGGAAAATTGCGTTAACAATATTCGGTAATGTTTAAAAAAAAGTAATGTTAAATCAGAAATGAGATAGAGAGCGGTCAAATATTTATATTTATTTATTTGGATTTGACTTTAGAATTTTATAATGGAAATAGATTACTTAGCGACAAAAAATTATAAAAATGAAAGGAGTTAAAATAGTTAATTTGAATCTAATAAGTTAAAATTCATTCATTAGCATGTATTCTTTTTAAAATTATGACTGCGTTATATCAAGGTAGAAATAAACAATAGCAACACATTCTACTCATGAAATAAAAATAACATACTATATTCCCATTTCAACTTCCGCTTAGTGCAGCCCTCTGAAATCTGACACTGCCAATACCAGACTCCTGATGAGTCCATGTCTGTTTGAAAAAGATCCCAAAAACATGTCGGTAACAAAGACGTTAAAAACCTAACTTACTCAAACATTCGCATTGCCATCAACTCTCGCCCACCACAGCCACATTATGTGAAGAATTAAAGTTAGTATAACAAATTTCTAGTATAACTAAATAATAAAAAAAATTCTCTTGGAATTACTAGAATCCCTCCAACCACTAACAACTCAATTTACAAAACGGTTCGTATCTCACATCATTTCAGAATGTACGAATATGTGTTTATACTGTTTTGTAATAATGCCTTATCTTGCCTTATGAGGAACAAAGAACCGTTTTATATGAAAATACATAAATAATACAGTACTAATCATAGATAGGAACAATTTTGAATCTGTTTCCTTCAGTAAATATTTATATTTAAATTCAAATCATTGTGTGGCGTTATTTGTGCATCAGAATCGGTATGTGTCATTTAATATCTTGTTTAAAAAACGCTTCCTTATACCTTATTTTGAGTATTAAGTTCCATAAAGGTGCTAATACATCCCTTTGATAATAGGTCAGGCATAATGGTTCTAAATATTCATTACAATATTTTTGAGAATAGCACAAAAATGATTAAGATTTTATTTTATTGTTTCAGTATACCTAAAAATAAATAAAACCATGTACATTTTTGAATTATAACTTTTTATATGCAGTAGAGTGGTTATATATAAACCTACATCTTCCTATCTAGAATTATTCAGGCAGTGGGGAGAAGAGAAATAGATTCTCACGTATAAGCAAAATTCCAAGATATTTGGTTGAGTAGATATTTAATATTACAGAAGTTGATGTTTAAAACATTTAAGGGCAGTGGGATGGCATCCTAAAGTATGATATATTTTTTTCAGTGCGGAACGCTCAGAAAAGAATAGTTGTTTATGTAGAATCTGATGAAGTCATTATTCAGGACACAAAGTATAGTGTTTGGTCAACTTTTTAATGATTATCATTATAGAAGTGAAAATTACGTTTCTCTATATGATTTTCTTCTGTTCTGAAGTTAAAGCGTAAATTATAGCAGGTTTTTACTTGTAGTGTGGGTAAAAAACTATTTGTTACTAACTTCATGTGTCTGTACTTAGTTCTTGAGAAAAGTGTATTAAAAGTATAATATGTTTTCTAGAAACCTGATTGAACTTAGTTATCACTTTTCTAACTGTGTATGTTTGCTGTGCAAAACCACCGAAGTAAAGATATCTTATGGGATTACAACAGTTTTAAGGGAAATACACTTGGAAGATTTAAAGTTCAAGATATTTTACACTTTTTTTATTTTAATTCGTATTAAAATTTATAATTTTTATTTTCATTAGAATTTTACTTTTAAATTAAACATCAAATAATGATGTACTACAACAATGACAGTGAGTTCAAGGCGTCTTTCTTTTCCTTTAACAACCTCGTTAGGCTTTTAAATACTGCTCAATTTCCTATACGTGAATATTTATTTATCAACCTAACATATGAATTTATATTACATAATATAACATACATTAGGTATTCATTCTAATTAAACCATTGAAGTCCATTAGCGCTATTCACATTATTTACACATGTTAATGAATAGCTATTATTATATTTATCATAATTATATTCAGACGTGATTCAAGGATAAACCTAGAGATACAATATTAATTAAAATAATCACTCGAGGTCATACAATACAGTGCTGTGTGTTTTACCACACAACTGTTTACAAAACGTCTAAATACTGAAGTATGACGCAATACATACTTTTGTAGTTTGGGTGTCTCTGATGTCGGAAACGATGCCGGGGGTTATTCGTCACCCAATTATTTTTGGATCCCTTCAAACGAAACATGACTCCCAGATTCCAGGAGTCAAGTCTGCAACAGCATCAGATTTCAGATACTGCAAGTTAAGAGGCAGGTGAACTGAGAGCTAAAGTTAACATTCACACATCGAATCAGCCTTTCCCACTTAATTGATGTGATTCGGGCCAAAGAAGTCATTAAACTCCTCGATACCAGGGTTTGCTTTATTAGCATTGCTGTAGTTATATACTTATTGCGCTCGGTGATAACTACAATAGTACTTACCTTTGTAGCAGTGAAACAGTTTGCACTTCTACTGTCTGCGCTCACTAAGAACAAGATACAGGTATGGCAATCCGTAATTTATTTAATGTTCTCTGCTTCAAATCGGTTCTGTCTAATATTCTTATGATTTAACAGTGTCAACTACTATACAGTGTGGACATAAATATATGAAAATGATTAATGATTTAGTGAGTTAGAGCTTATCACTCATGTTTAGTTTAGTACATGTCCATTAAATATAAGTTACTTTTACTTTGTCGCTAGATCTTAGTTTTGGAAACCATCTTGAATCCCCAATTTTAAATTTGGGACAGTTTGATGTTTAAAATAAATAAGGCCATAGGCATTTTCATCCGAATATTTTTATTCTGGAATTCAACCTTTCAGTCCGTTAGAGTTAGTTATTAAGAAGATTCAACTTTAATAACTGATATTTTACTATCCAGAGTATCATGCCACGCAACTACTAATATACGAAAGTATCCTTTTAGGCAGGTTTTTTAAATTAACTATGTAAACAGTCATTGTCTATATAATAATAAAAAAACTAATTTGTGATAAAATTTATGATGCATTAAAATGTCCATTACAACTGGCTGTTTACTAAGAGCCTCTGAAGACAATCACTATCCGATACCAACCAAGTACATTTTTATCATGACACAAGCCACCAACTTCAAAAGGTGAATTGCTTGATGAAATTTTGATTATCGTCATGCGGTAAAAATGTGAACGAACTGGTTGCTGTATTTAAAATTTTAACCATTTATATAATTGCTACTTTGACTATAATTTCTTCGGAATGGTCTGTACCCTTTTAGGACGATAGGGCTATACATAGCGACAAAATCGTCTTCTAAGAGGACGATGTGGGTTATTTACAGTCCGTATTATGTTTTAATGTTTATGAAGTGACAAACTTGTAAAAAAATAATTTTATTATCTTAGTAAAAGTAAATCCTACGACCTTTCTACAAACAGTTTTTGGGGCCATGTTCTAGTACACGTCAACTACATCCCATAATGCTTAACAGCTGCCGTATCATATCAATCAACGATGTTTCGTTCAGACAAGTGATTGTGTTATTCATTTTTGTGTGTTCGTATCCTTTTTTTCAACCAATCAATCATCGGAATTTTGTATTGTTATTGAACTTGTATTAAGAAACCGATTTACTGACATTTCTTACGATGATATTACTTTTATTCTTACAGTAAAACTAACCGATAAAAAATTTAAAAAACGCAAAAAACTAAGTAAACTAAGCAAAATCTGACCCTGCCAGGGACTCCATTGTTGCCAATCGGAATCCTGTGAGGGCGATCTAAAAAACTATAAACAGTTAAAAACTATCACCTTCGTTATCTAACATTGAGGTGGGTGAATTGAAACTTAACAGGATAGTATACACGATCTCAAAAAAGATCTAGTGAATTACTTTATCGACAAAAACTCTAAGTACCTTAAAGTATAAATCCTCTTTTCCCAACAAAACAGGCTAGTCTTACACTAATTTGTACCATTTTCCGTTACAAATTAATATAATTGAATTCAATATTTCCTTTAACAACAGCAAGTTGTATTTAATTTCTAAATACATTCACTCTTCCAAACAAGAGTATTTACAATGGGGTTTTTAGTTGGTTTTGTTCACTCGTCAAAGAATATGATATGAGTTATTACTAATTCCAATTTTAAAAATATATAAATTTAATCTTGATAACTTCAAAACTAATAATCTTTATTCAATTTTGTTCCAAAAATGTTTGAGAAAATTGCACATGAATACAATGTGTTGAACCTAATGGGTATTATTGTATTACAGTTATTTTAATTATAGCTTTTTACTGTACTGTAATTGTGTCTTAAAATCAATAATATAAAATGTTCATCTCAATTTGGGTTTTCGTCACAGTCCTAAAACTATTGCTGTATCTGTATTTCTTTGAAAAGTTGTGGCCCCCATAAATTCAAAATGAGCATAAGTTGACTCCCTTTTTAGGTAAATAAATAAGGCTCTTGACTTTGTTGACCATTGACATGTCAGAGTTTCTTAAGATGGTATGGATGATAATGGATGAATGGATTTAAGGATGATATATAGCATAGTTTTTAGAGGATTTGTTTCTTTCGGAATTCTATTTATATTTTTGTTTATAATCTAGAGTAAAACTGGCATGCGTGCAGTTAATCACATCCCATCACCAACAAAATCTCATCTTCTGGCATATATATGTCTGTATTCCTAATTACATTCCCATTCATTGTGAAGGCAGGATCCTTTTTTATAAAGGTAAGGTAAAGTCCCATTTTAAGCTTTGTTTTCTGGCCGTCCTCAAGGCCCACTGGCTTGCACGAGGATATTATCAAGCAGAATAATGGTTACAGTCATTACGCGATACGGTAACAGACATAATTAACTAAAACCTCTCACTAATTTCGGAGTACTTTAATTAATTTTGAAAATCCCATTTAAAGTATTAAACCATTATTAAACAAATTTTATTTCAGTCATTTAAATGAGTACTGGTCGGTAAGTATATAAGCCTATATTCGTTACGACAAACCATAGTCAAAGACATAATTTGATATATTCTCTTATCACGTAAAACTTATATTCTAACAACTTAAACAGGTTACAGTAAACTATTTCAGTATTTTAAAACAATTTTTCGTAACTGTTTCAAAGCATAATAGTCAAGTAATAGAAACGAATTTATAATTCGTAAACAAATATATCCTCCAATTTGTCAATAGATGGCAGCAGATGAAAATGAAGTTCACAAGAATGTAACAAGGTATTAGTAAATAACCCTGTTGTGGATTAAAAATGTTATATTCGTATAAAAGTGTAACACCACCTTGGGGGCTTCAATACAGCTTCGCTAACTTGTTTTCGTTTACCAATTATTTAAAACATTATTATAATTTCAGGATTGTAAATTCGTTCAGTGTTATAAGAGGAATCTGCCATACTACACAAGCTTTTCCTCTCATCAAAATGATGAATAAATGTCATATAAACATTGGTTCGGAATTGCTTTGCTGGCGAGGTATACAGTTTAATTGAGTATAAATAATTAGAGTGTGTTTTATGTAAAGCGAGCTTTATGTTAAAGAAAGTCTATTCCGTTTTTTATAACTTTATCATAATTTTGTAGAATAAAATTCACTACAAAAACTTTATTGAAAACTTTTCTCTATTTATAGGACATTTAACGGATTTATCGTAGTCCAAACTGCAAAAAAAGTGTGTTTTTTGACTGTAACAATTTTTGCTTTTTCAAACTATACTCCCAAAATATTGGAGAGGTAAGAGTTCTGGGGCAAGTTTTATACGATTTGTCAGCTTATTTACATAAACCGTATCTGATTCAACAAACTAAATTAATAGCCCTGAGTATGAGTTAATTTCAAGGGGGGAAATATCCAATAATTTTTAATACTCACAGTTTTACTAAATAATTATCAAAAAAGCAACTACCAAGACCTAGCTGCACGAAGTATTAGATTTAAAGTAAAATAATGAAAAGTTACCAATACCAACAATTGAAATTATTTAATAGGTTACCTGCTTTTAATTAGATTGTTACCAAATAATAGTTTGACACAGTTGTAACGTATCTCATGTAATTGAAGAGTACATGTCTTGTAAAAAAAATTTTAAGATATTTAATTTTTTTTAAAATTATTAATATTGTTCTAGTACATTAATTATATTTCAAGAAATTAACTCTGACGAAGCCTATTTGTAATTTGTAAAAATTTATTTATTAGCTAATAAAGATTTTTGATTCTTGATGTAGAAAATATTCTGTCAGTGAGTTTAGTGAGTGAGTGAATGGCCTCTTTTAGCTTTTTAAGCGAATTATAAATATACCATTGAGGTGTAGCTTTGGTTTCCTACATGTGCCAATTTAGGCCCTGCTCCTCTTACCAAAACTCCTGTAAAAATTTTTTGGACCTTTTACACTCTTCACATTTCCTATAAACGTCCAACTACACCTATAAATAGATTTTAATCTAACTAACTTCTCGATGAATTTATATGTATAAGATACTTGTCAGTGGATAATATTTATAAAATTTAACATGGGTCGAATAAATTCTTTAGAATGTTCAAACATTTTTTTTAACTGTACTTGTCTCCAAAACGTTTTCATTCTAAAAAAAAATTATGAAAAATAACCGATAACAACCTATTATTTTATTCACTGTTTCTATTACATTTCTTTGTATAAAAACACGCTTGCACACCTAAGTTATTTTAAAAATTTAATTCCTTTAACAGATAGTTGCTAACACTATTAATTATGTATACACATTAGTTTCGTGATTACGTTAGATGAATAGGAAATCGGATGTATTCTTAGTTCCTATAATGACGTATTGGAACTATTTATTATTTTTAAATTATAGTAATTTGTATTATTTCCGCATCCAATAATTTACCTTCGAAAAATCTCCAACACTGAGAGTAAGGTACATTTATACTTTTCAATACCGTACTCGTTTACAGGAAACACAACAAATAAAAGAAGTTGGAGAAAGAATCGTAGAAAAACAATTATTTTGCCTTTTTTTAGAGTGATCTCAGTCTTTTAAAAATTCGTAAAAAACTAATTAAACATGATGTAAAAATTTTCAAAGTATTATGTTTAATACGCTCTTTACTTTCGGTGCAAGTTTCACGATGTATCTGAATTTACTGCTCATTAGTTTAATACCGAGTTATTTAATAAGATTTTGGGGAGACATCGTTGTACTATTAATTATTGGCAAATATAATTTCATAATTTCATCATTTTGTATATTTTTAATATAACACAATCAACCATTACATGAAATAATCTTCATTATTTAATCATGTCTAAGCAATGCATGCTATATACCGTTGAATATATTCAACATATAAATACACTCAAAAATTAAAATATATTACCAGATGTCATATGCCTTTTTCCTTTGGTTTTATGTCTAGATGGAATCTTTGAAACTGGTGCTATTATGCCTTTCTACTAGCGAGGATGCTGGTAGTGCTCGCATCCTGGTGATTGCAGGACACGAGGTTACCAAAAGTCACAAAGCGTTACATGGAGCCTTGTTTGAGGAACTTGCCGCAAGAGGCCACCACCTCACGGTCTTCACGTCCTCTCCACACAAATCCGCAATTACCGAATATGACAGAGATTGACTTATCCCACAAATGGAGAACTGGGATCAGCAATTTCAGCTTAGATTTGATTAAGCAAGAAATGTCAAGCCCTTTTCAAAACGCCATTTTCGATGACAAACCTTGAGTACGCATGTGTGAAAATGTTCTTGCCAGCCATCAGATCCGGAGAGTCTATCTTGCATCTGATTGCAAATTTGACTTTAGTCATATCTGAAAACGTTTACAGCTGACTGTTTTGTTCGTTAGCTCGTAAATTTAATGCTCCTCTAATATAATTCGTTACGAGCAATTACTTGCATGGGGTTCCGACGAGTAGGACTCCCTGATAACCCCGCTTATATACCAAATTATCTTTCGAATCTAAACACAAATATGACTTTTAATATCAGAGGATCTATAACTTTGTTTGTTGACATTTGGCAAAAATTTGTAAACCAGCATTATGCCATGTCTCGATCACAAAATATAGTTAAATAAATATTTCAGTAACTTCAACCCCACCTTTGGGCGAATTAATAGTTAAATACTTCTCTTTTATTCGGTGAACACTCACTTTTTCCCTCGGTATTAGTCGCCCAGTCTCGTCTAATGTGGTGGAAGTCGGTGGCATCCATATGAGAACGACATCTTCCAATTATCCATGGTAATTTCAAAAGGTACTGTATGATTTTATATTGATATAGAAAACCTCATAACGTGTTTTTGGGTTTTGCTTAAGCCTTAAGTATATTAAGCCCCTTAGCTTACGAACGATGGTAAACTATTTATAATTGTGCTATTGTACCTAACATTATAATTGTATTATTAATCTACTATATTATAAGTATTACATGGATATCAAAATTGAATATCTGGAACATCTGATTTTTCCAAGAAGATTCTAATCTCAATTTTTAGCCGCTTTCCCCCATCCCCATGAACCACAAACACACCTGTGAGAGAATTCTTATCTAGCACAATAATGACATTTGTTCTGTATGATAACAAATGCTAGGAGCACAGAGGATTTGAATTCTGCGCTATCTCTTAAAAATCCTGTTGCTAACTCAAAATCCAAGTACTCATACCTCTGGCTGTGGGGAATCTGAGAGAGAAAAAGGATCTCTCTAGGAAAAAATAAGAGAGACAGTAATTTTTTTTTTTTGGGATGAAGGACAATTTTACTTTCTGCAAAAACCTTCTACTAATTCAATAAAAAAAAAATTGGGTATTTAACTTTTCATTTATTGCACTTTTAAACTATGGGGAAATTTTTTTGTTGCATTCTCGGTTATTCTGATTTCTAATTTTAAAAATTTATGTATAACCAACTATTATGTTACTTAATTTGTGTAACAAACAACTTATTTAAGGTTGATGTTTAAACAAAATCCACGCAAAAATCCCAAAAAACATTGCAACAATATTTTCTTTATTGCGTTATGAATTTTTTATATTGATTTTTAAGTAATGCCAGATACATTGGGGGGGACATCGTGAAAGCCTTCCTCCTTCAAAATCATGGAAGGATGATATTGTTGGATATATGCACATGCAAACCAAAAACATTGTGCTATGCGTTTCAGTCTCCTTCGAGAGCTAACAAATTGATTGGCAATTGATCAGAACAGATTTGCTTAGCTATGTTACGTTGTTATTTTTATGTATTATTTTAAAAATTTTCAAATTTAAATAACAAAATTAAAATAGAAACAAAAATGTATAGGGTTTTTTTCAACGTTAAAATTTAAATAGATTCAGGCATTGCACGGACTACACAATTTAATGAAAGTATAAATAGTAAATATTATAAATATATAATTATATATATTATATATATATGTGTGTATGTGCTATTTTTTTATTCTTCACTATTTTATAAGAAAATATTTTATATTTAAATTTTAAAATTTAAATTTTACAAAGTTTGGGCAAAATCGCGCAATATTATTAGGTACTATAAAACGTCAGTTTATATATATAAAATGAGATCACATGTCATAATAACTAAGAGAGGCGTCATGATTTACCAACAAATGAGATCCATGTCGCGCGTAGGTATATTCCAGGTGTTTTGTTATCCTCTAAACTGCAGGAATTCGTTACACAATCCCGGGCATACGTTGCCATGGTCCTTGAGATAGACTGATCTATGGTAAACACTCATAGATTATAAAAAAGTGGTCTTGGTGCTAATAACATCAATTCGAACTTAAACAAACCTGAGCTATTGAATAACCCCTGCTGCTATTAAACAGCAATGACAAGCTATTTAAAGCGAAACTAAGACGTAATATAAGTTATAACATCCTGCTTTTTAATGCTTATACGTAACTACGATACTCCACTATATTTTCTCTCGGACATTACAGTGCAGATTTTGGACCAAAGTCAATCGCAAGGGCGTCATTCCTGGGTGTTTTTTGGGGTCAACTGATTCGAATCTCCTCTTTCCATCGGTACATGATCAGTATGTTCTTACAGGCTTTCTTTTCTCGAACAGTAATCTCTTGAACATATTATAATTAAAACATATGAAGACCAGATCTGCCAGAGGCTCTCCTCAAATAGTTGTGATAAGAAAGTGGATACATCAAAAAAGATATTATTGGTAAAAACATCATTACCTTATTCAAAATATCAGATAGCTGTGTTGTATTCTTTAATTGAAGCAAAGATTGTAAGCAAAGGGTATTAAAAATTTATCCAGCTGCTTGTTCATTACTCTAATGCAGAACGATATCAAAGAGAAAAAGTTACGATCATAACTTTTCCTACTATAAACTTAAAAGATGTTAAAACCCATCTTAGCTTGTCTTTTTACAGAAGTAGGGCTTCTCAGATCTGTGCTAATGTCAGACCAAATTTTCTTGACCAGGAAACAAGTGCAAATCAACTATGATATTTAATTTAAAAATTACATAAAAGACCTCTGGATGTAAAATTTACAACTGCCCTCATAAATTTACTTACCTGAGATATTTCTTGGTGTCTCTTTGGCAACAAGACTAACACACAACGGAAAATATAATTTACATTCGAATCAAAAGTGATGACCCACACGCGTGATGGCCTACGAAAATTTGCGTGCAAAGCCGGCGGGGTACGGCTACTGACCAGCATAACTTAGTATAATAGGAATCGGATATAGGCATTTTATTATTCAGAATTACCCACCCACAAATGATTTTAAAAATTTAATTTAAGGAAAATAAAATTTACTTACTCTTAAATATAGGAAGATAATTTTTGACAGCTGATTATGGTCACGGACACGCAATGTTCTATATTTATTGATGTTGGGTTTGGTGGGTGGGTAATTTATTAAAAACGATCGGTTATCGTCTGTGCTTGAATGCATATAGTAATAATCTATTTTTATTTAATCTAAGATTTCATTATAGTGTGCTTCTGCAGTGGACAGTTTTTGAAGGCAGTTTTTATTTCTGGAATCTTATATTAGGTGAACAGAATTGTGTAATCGTGTACATTTAGTTATTTAGATTCGTGGTTTTACCTTAGACAATTGGGGTACGGCCCTTACTTTACTACAGTAGTGACAGGAAAACAAAAACGGAGAGGGACTGGAGCGTTAGCATGTGTTTAAAACAAATCATTCGCTCCGTGACTAGGAATGTATAAGAAAATTAGCGAGGACAGTGCGTTTGTGTATTATAGCGCAAGTTTGGGAATCACAAAGCAAATAAACACCAACAAAACTTTAGTGAATCCCATTGTACACTGATAACATACACGATACTGATTCGTCGTTTATATATATAGACTACAATATAATTCTCTAGACTTGAACCAAGTAAATATAATAGATTATAAACACACAAGCGTTTTGAGAATCCAAGAAACATATTAACTTTACTGTATAAGAGGTATAGAAAATATTTTACTCTTTCGAAAAAACTAATAATAGAGTACAAACAAAGGCAAGCAGGCCATTGTGTGGCCCGCTAAGGTAGGGGTAAATTTCCTTTATATGGAATTAAAAACTAATCGAAGATATTACCTAGTAAGTCGGGGGTTAGTAGCTTTGTCCATTCATTATCTCGAAAGAAGCCGGCTTCATGTACAGGGAAGAAAATTTGCACCAATGTATGAATAATAAAAGCACAGGCGGATATTGTTAGGTATTTTCAACCTAGTTCTGTTTTTAATAACGAAGTGGATACACAAGGGCAGAAATACAGAACAAACTTTTAAACTGACACTCTTTTAAATTGTATCATGGCATCCTCAGTCCAAAAGTATTTATAAATAACCAAAATATATAAAGATGGTACACAAAAAACGATAATTCTTTTTAAGAGTTAGAAATTAAGAAATGATTAGATATGATATTCGTTCATAAAATATGTTATAGATCATTCAATTCAACATAGCCAAAACCTATTTAAAAAATTTGTTTGCTGCCAGTACCGAAAAGAGGAATATTTCAATTCCATTTATAAAATAAAATTTTTATTTTAACAGTAACAATTGTTATGGTTAATTTATAAAAATCCAGGAACAACCCAAAGAGTCCCTAAATAAGATGTAAATTTTTTAATCCCCCTTTATAACGTTTTACTTTCTTGGTCCAGCCGATTAAAAGTATTCTACATGAACATGGTGCATATGTTATGTTTAGTGTTTATTTTACTTGACATCGTTTAATTATTACTGTTTCTCCTTTAAATCCTTGAACACTGAAATACCTCCTATTTTCACAAAATATACATAGGTAATCTACAGTTTTAGTACGGATGACAACTATCATAATGTAAGTTCTTGAAACGTGTTTGTGTTATTGATGTTGATTTTAGATTTTAACAATTTTTTAATCTTCAATTAAGGATCTATATTTATAACATTTTTATAAAACTGTAGGGACCTACTCTTTTGAATGAATTCTTTCCTACAAAATTAATATAGTAGTAAAACCAGTTTGGTGTCTGGAAATATAACTGATTTCATAACAAGTAATGTTCTTTAAATGAGCGCATAACGTTTTCTTAACTTCTTATCCTCATTTACCCATCCTCGTAACGCTGAAAGATTACTACTGATTGATGATGGGTAACTGATGGGACTGATCGCTCCATTTCAAAATATCTTAAAACTTGTCTAAACTTATTACAATCATAAAGTGAATTTCACTAAGAAAGTTAAGAACTTTCTACTTTTGAAGTTTCTTACCGCATTGGTTTCACAACAGTTTAAGTGATTTTCTGGAATCCGTGGGAGCCTATTTAATCAAATACACGGAATGTGTGTACCAGAAATTGCTGGGCGATATATGATACATTAATGTTTGCATAATTGCGTTAGAATGGGGGGGGACAGATTTAATAATGCATTCACCTAAATATATATAAGTGCATTTTGAAAAGTAACCTGGAAAGTTAGAATATAAAAAACTAGAAAAAGTTGTATAACAGGAAATAAATTATTTATCTCAACATTAACCTTGAAATATTTTGACTACGATTGTTTTTAAGTGAAAATAAGATTTTGCAAAAATTATTACCCAAGTCATAATATTTTTAAAATAGGGCTATTATAAATTCCTGGATTTTCTTTTTACAATGCAGAGTTAGTTTCATATATTACACCTAAAATCCTTTACACAATTATAATTTCATTTGAATCCAAATAATCTTTATTGAATGCTTCCGAAGGGCATGTTGTGTAATAATTTTTTTTTATTCGAATATAGTTCACTTAAAGGTTAAAATTATAAAAATAGTTTAAGAATTTTTAATGTATTTTTGAAAGTAACAAAACGTGGAATGTCACAACTCAACCTCACTGTGTTTTGTTTAGATTTAAAAAAAAAAGTATTTTACTATGTCTTTTAATTTCACTATTACGTATGTTTAATACAATTTGAATTGAATTATACATATTTTGCAGTATGTACGAGAAATTATTTTATTCTTATTAGTCCTATTTTTAAAAGGGAGAACATTTTTTTACGTGATTTGTAATGTTACACGATCATTTAATGTTTCAAATTTAACCATTACTAATCTAGCACATGGTTCACAATGCTATATAAAAGACTACTCTAGTATAAGTACACAACTGTATGTACCAATTACTTACTTTAGCTATTAGTACAACAATAGTAACTCTGTGGCTACCACGGGGCCTTATTATTGGGTTTAAAATTTGAACTTCATCTCACACCTGGTATTTCTCTTTGGTTGAGAGCAGTTAAATATACACATACTTATAAAAATAAAATTTAATTAAATATTTGCTTTTAATATAAATTATTAATAAAAGTAAAAACAAAACGTTCAGTTCTTACATTTTCAAACTACTTTACTATTATAACGTTCAAACTCTCGGGCAATTTTTAATATAATATTTTATCAGATTCGATGTTCATAGTAGACTTGATTTATGGGACAATTTTAAAATATTGGGAAAAATTATTTCATGAGTTCAACCCTATAATTTTCACAATCAATAAACTTAAATAAACATTCCTTTCTATTTCAGGGTTCACAAGAATGTGAAAGCTTTTATAAAACCATGGCGGAATGGGGCAGTATCCCATAGAAACTGTTTACTACGCCCAAACCCTTTTATTGGCATACCATTATTTGCCCGATCAGCATCTTTAACGTGAAAGCAAATCGCTACCCAGGGCGGCTGGCCCGTTTTACTAGAATGGGGACACTCTATCAGTAAAACGTATACGTCAGCTATTAACAAATGTTCTCTATGATTTTAGGTAAGACATATAGTAAGTTAAGTAAAAAATTTTTAATAGTTTTTAAATTACTTTTAATATTATTAAGATTAACAATAATTTTCACATTATTTGGGAATCCAGTACCCAAAAGTGTTGGTGCTTTCGAATTATTACAATAAATCTACTCTATAAAACTTGAGGCAGTATTATTATTCGTACCCAAGAGATTTAAATACAACGTTAGGTTGTTTTTTTGTTTAATTTTTTTTCCCTTTTTTTTGTACCACCATACTGGTTATCACTTTTTCCTTTGAATTACGATCCTTAAATTAATTTCCGAATATGGAAACTAGACAAACTATCCGAAACCCTTTTGGGAAAACATACTTTGAATAAATTTATATTTCTAATATTTAATATATGTTTACATGAGGAGACTACCTTTTGTATACTTTTATAAACCAAACGTATACTTCGAAGGATAAAAATTAAGTAATTAATACACCTTTTAAGATCTTACGTTTAAAAACAATATAAAACTAGAATTTTATTTAACTGTAAAAGGCGTATTTATTGTAGTTACACGGAGAATTTGAGTTGAGAATATCGGAAACAGTTTAGGGATTCAGGCCGATTGGACGCCGCTGCAGACAGCAGTTGTACTGGACAGAGTACGTTCATCAGATCACCAGGGTGGCGCCACACTGCGGCCAGCTTCTGTCAATTCTGCCCGCTCGACAAGTTACTTGTTACTTGAACGTTATTGCTGTTTTGGTCCTGCCTTTTCATGGTTTTTGATTATATTTCTTAGTTTTCTGTATAAAAAAATTAACGGATAATAAAGTTAAAAGGTTAAAAAAGGTATAAAAATAATATTACCATTAATAGTACGTGTTGTCTATTTTTTATTTGAATACTCATTTCCCAATTGAAAATATTAATCTTAAAATTTCAGGGACTTATAGTATATAATCAGTATCAATAAAGAAAGCCTATAAAAGGAAACATTGTAAATAAAAATGTCATTTTTGTAGGAGTTCTTGTAAAAACATAGTTTCCGTAATGTTTAATGCGTATGGATAATGTCATTAGAATGTAGTTTGTGTTATTTTAAAATTAGTTAGAGTACCTTACTGTATGAATTTCGGATCTTACGTTTTGGGATTTTATTTAAATGTTACTAAAAATTGTTGTACTATTCCCAATTATTATATTCACCCACCCTTGATATTTAAAGTAAAATTTAAAATGTTCTTATTGTTAGATGAAGTTAAGGCTAAGAAGCTCTTCTCTACAAAACCAGCGGAGCGGATTTTTAAAAGGTTCTTGCTAGGTTGCAAAACCACACAACCACGGCTGGGCACGGGGCAGGTGAGCTGTTGTTAAAGGGCAGGATCGTAAGTGGGGTTACACCATACAAGCAGCAGGCCCACGTCAAACATTTTGCTTGATGCGGCTATCTTGGCGGTTATTCACTGTACCCTATACACTGTACCATTGATTATTATTTGACATTTGAAATTATATTATTACTTGTGGCATATATTTATATCCCAAATACAGTCTGCGAATACATTCCCTTTAAAAGGTTTGCTGGCAGCTTCGGACAAGCCTGCAATCAGATCAAAACTCCACATCTAAATTGAAATTTATTATATTTCAAACAATTTAAATTCCACATTATTAATTGTACCATAATAGTATTTTGGGAATATTGTATTTAAATGCTAAAAGTTATGCATGTCTAAATTTATGTCGATGAAGACTTTAAATCTTGGTTTATATGTTTTGTGATAGTCGCAAATATTGTGGCGAAGATCAAAAATAGTCCTTCGAGCTTTTTGTCCATCTGTCTGCCCGATTATGTTTTTTTTTGATTAAAATGATTACTGGTAGAAAGGGGTACGAGATGCTTGAAGGTTTGGTAAATAGGGTTTCCTCTTCATTCAAAATAAGGGTCCTATTGATTTTGGGGATCAAAAGGCTTGAGGGCGGGCCAAAGCCCAGGAGGAAAACATCTTCCTCTATCCAGCCCCGTCTATGGTGCAGTGGATATGATAGACAAAAATTGAAAATTGAAAATAGATGTATTAAAATTTGGGATTACCATATCGGTAAATAGAAATGCAATATTTACCCAAATTTAAAACACAAGATAAGTTATAGGCTCCTTTTTTGTGTCCCGGAGCTTCAGGCAACAGTTTTATAGATAAAACGATTCGTAGCCTCATCAGTACCGTTATACGATATATTCATGTTTTAATGCATCATTCGTAAATTTTAAAATTAAAATGGTACAAGATTATTCAAATTGACGACCATTTTTTTGAAGATACAATGTAAGCAAAATTAAATCACTAGTTATTGTAAAAAACAATAGAATAAAAATTTCCTACAACATAACATGGCGTTTAGTTTTATTTTATTGCTTCATTTGAATGTTGAGGATCCAGGGTTCACCTTCCTTTTTAATGCAGCGCCTGGAAATCTGGAAGTCTGTGACCAGCGTCAGAACCAGACGATTGCACTAATGAAGGTGTGTGGCTTAGAGCTAACACTCAACATTCTATATTTAAATTTAAAATCTATCATGGATATTATTTTATAAAACCTGTTTTTATTTCAAAAAGAACAATAAACTTTATCGTATGTTTTTTGGGGGGGGGTTTAACAAAAATAACTTTTTTAACCATAAAAAATATTTTTTTTTAGTTTTTTATACTTTCTATTTATTCTTTTACGGTTTGCATAGCTGTTTATCTGTTCTGTTTCAAACTTTACGGATTACTATAACTAAAAGAGTTTTATTAATCAAAATTGAAACTAAAAATTTGAAAATTTAAAATTTAGTCCTAATGCTCAACAAGGTAAGTGTACTATCTTTGGCAGGTGGGCGGCACTATGTATGCGCTTAAAAGTTACGCACTACGGGGTTCACACACTCCTTGGGAGCATATCTAAGGTTGGAAATACCGATCAAGAGGACGTCTTTTAAAAACTGTTCTTGCTGAATGTCGGCATCTGACTTCAATCGGCTTCTCCTCAGCAACGTAAACACGTCGCATCGGTCTCTAGCCCAAATTAGATTGGTAGTCAGAAGGCAAGACGCTCCGCAGTCAGTACAGCAATCTTCTCTGCTCTTAGCAACTAGTCTGCTGAGTCAAACATCGCTGCAGAGTCTCACATTGACGTGCGAAAAATTACTTTTACTCGGTGTTTTTCGCACAATTCAAGAAGGGGCCCATTTTTAAAATGGTAATAAGCCCCGGGCCCCGATAGATAAGCCCTCATACTTTTTTACTGCCGGGCCCGGCACGCCTTAAAAAACCCGTACACGCAGCGCCAACGGTCGCGAGACGGCAATTGGATCATGGCAGAGGACAACTTCCAATTCATTTAAATTTTCATTGTGCTTCTTGAGAAGCGCTGATTTCCGAGGGTTACTTGCAGTAAAACACAAAACAAAAAATACACCCCACAATTACGTTAACTTTTACAAACGGTACATTCACCCACGCACGTTACAGTATAACTGTTCCCTGAAAATATAGACTTCAAAACACGCGCGCGCGCGTTAAACATTTACCAACTTAAAAGTGTCTTATCTGGTGACAGCATTGTCCAAGGTAACACGTCTCCTGCTGGTTTGTGATCCCTAGGCCTGGTCCAAACTGTCCTGAAGTCGAATGGCAATTTGGGCGTCCAATTAGGTGTCCACAGCCGTGTAACATGATGATGGCCGGTGGGGATAGTAGGCGATCTTACTTTGATGCCCCTTTTTTTAGAGCCGCTACTTGTTGTAGTTTCCGCTTATTTCCCTCGTCACAGATGTCTGGAGGGACCGTTGATAACACGGGTCGGCCCTTTGTCCTTCCTCCCGCCCGGCAGGGGTTCCACTGTATATTTCCTGCAGACCTGTGTTCTGTCCCCAAATACATGGCTTTTTAATTACAACGCACTACACCTCTTTTTTACATTTAAAATGCCCTTTCATGTTTTTGTAGGTTTTCTTTGTTATATTGGAATGATGTGAAACTTACTGTGGCCGTATAATTTATGTGTATTCGCAAAGCAATGCGTCCACAAAACACATTATTATTTACAAACCCATTACTATTTAATCATTTTGCAACATGGGTAAAACATATAATCTACTTCTTCTAACTTTTTAAAATGTGGAAATAACATGCGTGCGCGTGGGTCCACGCGCATAACAACTCCCTTTAAGTGTGTTTCTTGCCTTTAATAATTTTAATTTAAGCTGGTGACTATTGAACCTTCTTTACTATATTTTTGGATTACCAGAAAAATTGATTACCAACCTTTATTTGGAAACCCTTCTTAACTTTTATTGCCTAAATTAAATTCATCTATTTCGTTTCCCACTACACTTCCAAACTATAAAAGGATGGCTTACCTTTTTAAAATTCCGTACTCGATTTACTCGTATGAATTTTTGAAAGGAAAATTTCATTTCTAGAAAACAAATGAATAATTTCTCCGGGACTGTGGCATATCACTCTACAACAACACAAAAAAACACAATTTAATCCATAATTAAATTATTGGTATAAATTATTATAATAATTATTCATTATTATAGGGTAGGTCCATAATGATTGCGTGGACTAACACAATTTCTCATTTGTCTGCCCCGGGAATGACGTAAACATTGTTTTTCTCTATGGTGGGTGTGTATATCCGATCATTACGCATCTAGAGAATGATAGGCGCAATATAGATTTGAAATGTTTAATAAACATTACCCCAAGCTCCGTTATGCGTCATATGGCGTACTCCCTTTCTTTTGTTATCAAAGTTAATGAGAGGAGTAGTAACGATTAATTAATAAAAATAACAATAATAATAATAATATGTGTTTAGTATTAAATCCTCAGAAAATGATACAGTAGAAAATTTAACATATGGCTAGGACTTAGTTAGGGTGGTGGAAGGAGAAAGAACAGATAGTCTAGGGGTTAGACTCTGTGTTTAAAAACCTACAATTTAAAGATGAGATGGGGATGTTTGGTGGATGTAACCGAAATGACGTAAACACATTTGGGAGGTGGTGACTTCTGAGGTCGTAGTAATAAATACTCGAATTGCAAAGTTTACTGATAAGTTCAATTTTAAATTAACTGAAACTTTACAAGCATACACCTTTTAGTTGGTAAAGTTAAAAAAGTATGCCTTGCCACGTTGCTGCCAATTAGAGTACCAAGAACTATAAATGTATATCTTGATTGGTGGGCCTAAAATATCCAATGTTTCTATGGGGAAATCTATGCCTACGATTATTTTATTTATAATACTTTAAGATTTTTACTTCCCTTAGCAATATGTAGACTCACAAAAACCCGGGCGT